>NW_027175351.1:2532500-2805000 GCF_028021215.1 Eschrichtius robustus
TAACCCCTACCCTAAACCTAACACGTACACTAATCTTAACCCGAACCCTAAACCGAGCCCTAACCCTCAAACTAACCCTAACCCTAACCCTAACCCATACCCTACGCCATATCCAAACCCGTACCCGAACCCGTACCCTAAGCCGTACCCTAACCCTAACCCTAACCCTAAGCTACCCTTGACTGCTTCTGCCTCCAATAGATTTCCTAAGCACTAGTGTTTTAAGGAACAGGTTAAAAAGAGAATCCTAATGTGATTTCAGGATAATGGGTGTGTTCCTTATCTTCTCCTAGTGTCTAAACTCTTCTCCATGGATGGACCCCCAAATAATATTCCTTGACGTGCTAAAGGGTATCTAGAGAGTGGGATAGGTTTAATAACTACCCTAACCCTAACGCGTACCCTAGCCCTAACCCCTACCCTAACCCTAACACGTACCCTAATCCTAACCCGTACCCTAAACCGAGCCCTAACCCTCAAACTAACCCTAACCCTAACCCTAACCCATACCCTACGCCGTACCCGAACCCGAACCCGAACCCATTCCCTAAGCCATACCCTAACCCTAACCCTAAACCTAACCCTAACCCTAACCCTAAGCTACCCTTCACTGCTTCTGCCTCTAATAGATTTCCTAAGCACTAGTGTATTAAGGAACAGGTTAAAAAGAGAATCCTAATGTGATTTCAGGATAATGGGTGTGTTCCTTATCTTCTCCTAGTGTCTAAGCTCTTCTCCATGGCTGGACCCCCAAATAATATTCCTTGACGTGCTAAGGGGTATCTAGAGAGTGGGATAGGTTTAATAACTACCCTAAACCTAACGCGTACCCTAACCCTAACCCCTACCCTAACCCTAACACGAACTCTAATCCTAACCCGTACCCTAAACCGAGCCCTAACCTTCAAACTAACCCTAACCCTAACCCTAACCCATACCCTACGCCTTACACGAACCCGTACCTGAACCCGTACCCTAAGCCGTACCCTAACCCTAACCCTAACCCTAAGCTACCCTTGACTGCTTCTGCCTCCAATAGATTTCCTAAGCACTAGTGTTTTAAGGAACAGGTTAAAAAGAGAATCCTAATGTGATTTCTTGATAATGGGTGTGTTCCTTATCTTCTCCTAGTGTCTAAACTCTTCTCCATGGCTGGACCCCCAAATAATATTCCTTGACGTGCTAAGGGGTATCTAGAGAGTGGGATAGGTTTAATAACTACCCTAACCCTAACGCGTACCCTAACCCTAACCCCTACCCTAACCCTAACACGTACCCTAATCCTAACCCGTACCCTAAACCGAGCCCTAACCCTCAAACTAACCCTAACCCTAACCCTAACCCATACCCAACGCCGTACCCGAACCCGTACCAGAACCCGTACCCTAACACTAACCCTAACCCTAACCCTAACCCTAACCCTAACCCTAAGCTACCCTTGACTGCTTCTGCCTCCAATAGATTTCCTAAGCACTAGCGTTTTAAGGAACAGGTTAAAAAGAGAATCCTAATGTGATTTCAGGATAATGGGTGTGTTCCTTATCTTCTCCTAGTGTCTAAACTCTTCTCCATGGCTGGACCCCCAAATAATATTCCTTGACGTGCTAAGGGGTATCTAGAGAGTGGGATAGGTTTAATAACTACCCTAACCCTAACGCGTACCCTAACCCTAAACTCTACCCTAACCCTAACACGTACACTAATCCTAACCCGTACCCTAAACCGAGCCCTAACCCTCAAACTAACCCTAACCCTAACCCTAACCCATACCCTACGCCGTACCCGAACCCGAACCCGAACCCGTTCCCTAAGCCGTAGCCTAACCCTAACCCTAAACCTAACCCTAACCCTAACCCTAAGCTACCCTTCACTGCTTCTGCCTCTAATAGATTTCCTAAGCACTAGTGTATTAAGGAACAGGTTAAAAAGAGAATCCTAATGTGATTTCAGGATAATGGGTGTGTTCCTTATCTTCTCCTAGTGTCTAACCTCTTCTCCATGGCTGGACCCCCAAATAATATTCCTTGACGTGCTAAGGGGTATCTAGAGAGTGGGATAGGTTTAATAACTACCCTAAACCTAACGCGTACCCTAACCCTAACCCCTACCCTAACCCTAACACGAACCCTAATCCTAACCCGTACCCTAAACCGAGCCCTAACCTTCAAACTAACCCTAACCCTAACCCTAACCCATACCCTACGCCGTACACGAACCCGTACCCGAACCCGTACCCTAAGCCGTACCCTAACCCTAACCCTAACCCTAAGCTACCCTTGACTGCTTCTGCCTCCAATAGATTTCCTAAGCACTAGTGTTTTAAGGAACAGGTTAAAAAGAGAATCCTAATGTGATTTCTTGATAATGGGTGTGTTCCTTATCTTCTCCTAGTGTCTAAACTCTTCTCCATGGCTGGACCCCCAAATAATATTCCTTGACGTGCTAAGGGGTATCTAGAGAGTGGGATAGGTTTAATAACTACCCTAACCCTAACGCGTACCCTAACCCTAACCCCTAACCTAACCCTAACACGTACCCTAATCCTAACCCGTACCCTAAACCGAGCCCTAACCCTCAAACTAACCCTAACCCTTACCCTAACCCATACCCAACGCCGTACCCGAACCCGTACTGGAACCCGTACCCTAACACTAACCCTAACCCTAACCCTAACCCTAACCCTAAGCTACCCTTGACTGCTTCTGCCTCCAATAGATTTCCTAAGCACTAGTGTTTTAAGGAACAGGTTAAAAAGAGAATCCTAATGTGATTTCAGGATAATGGGTGTGTTCCTTATCTTCTCCTAGTGTCTAAACTCTTCTCCATGGCTGGACCCCCAAATAATATTCCTTGACGTGCTAAGGGGTATCTAGAGAGTGGGATAGGTTTAATAACTACCCTAACCCTAACGCGTACCCTAACCCTAACACCTACCCTAAACCTAACACGTACCCTAATCCTAACCCGTACCCTAAACCGAGCCCTAACCCTCAAACTAACCCTAACCCTAACCCTAACCCATACCCTACGCCGTACCCGAACCCGTACCCGAACCCGTACTCTAAGCCTTACCCTAACAATAACCCTAACCCTAACCCTAACCCTAACCCTAAGCTACCCTTGACTGCTTCTGCCTCCAATAGATTTCCTAAGCACTAGTGTTTTAAGGAACAGGTTAAAAAGAGAATCATAATGTGATTTCTTAATAATGGGTGTGTTCCTTATCTTCTCCTAGTGTCTAAACTCTTCTCCATGGCTGGACCCCCAAATAATATTCCTTGACGTGCTAAGGGGTATCTAGAGAGTGGGATAGCTTTAATAACTACCCTAACCCTAACGCGTACCCTAACCCTAACCTCTACCCTAACCCTAACACGTACACTAATCCTAACCCGTACCCTAAACCGAGCCCTAACCCTCAAACTAACCCTAACCCTAACCCTAACCCATACCCTACGCCGTACCCGAACCGAACCCGAACCCGTTCCCTAAGCCGTACCCTAACCCTAACCCTAAACCTAACCCTAACCCTAACCCTAAGCTACCCTTCACTGCTTCTGCCTCTAATAGATTTTCTAAGCACTAGTGTATTAAGGAACAGGTTAAAAAGAGAATCCTAATGTGATTTCAGGATAATGGGTGTGTTCCTAATCTTCTCCTAGTGTCTAAACTCTTCTCCATGGCTGGACCCCCAAATAATATTCCTTGACGTGCTAAGGGGTATCTAGAGAGTGGGATAGGTTTAATAACTACCCTAAACCTAAAGCGTACCCTAACCCTAACCCCTACACTAACCCTAACACGAACCCTAATCCTAACCCGTACCCTAAACCGAGCCCTAACCTTCAAACTATCCCTAACCCTAACCCTAACCCATACCCTACGCCGTACACGAACCCGTACCCGAACCCGTACCCTAAGCCGTACCCTAACCCTAACCCTAACCCTAACCCTAACCCTAAGCTACCCTTGACTGCTTCTGCCTCCAATAGATTTCCTAAGCACTAGTGTTTTAAGGAACAGGTTAAAAAGAGAATCCTAATGTGATTTCTTGATAATGGGTGTGTTCCTTATCTTCTCCTAGTGTCTAAACTCTTCTCCATGGCTGGACCCCCAAATAATATTCCTTGACGTGCTAAGGGGTATCTAGAGAGTGGGATAGGTTTAATAACTACCCTAACCCTAACGCGTACCCTAACCCTAACCTCTACCCTAACCCTAACACGTACACTAATCCTAACCCGTAACCTAAACCGAGCCCTAAACCTCAAACTAACCCTAACCCTAACCCTAACCCATACCCTACGCCATACCCAAACCCGGACCCGAACCCATACCCTAAGCCGTACCCTAAACCTGAACCTATCCCTAACCCTAACCCTAAGCTACCCTTGACTGCTTCTGCCTCCAATAGATTTCCTAAGCACTAGTGTTTTAAGGAACAGGTTAAAAAGAGAATCCTAATGTGATTTCAGGATAATGGGTGTGTTCCTTATCTTCTCCTAGTGTCTAAACTCTTCTCCATGGCTGGACCCCCAAATAATATTCCTTGACGTGCTAAAGGGTATCTAGAGAGTGGGATAGGTTTAATAACTACCCTAACCCTAACGCGTACCCTAACCCTAACCCCTACCCTAAACCTAACACGTACACTAATCTTAACCCGAACCCTAAACCGAGCCCTAACCCTCAAACTAACCCTAACCCTAACCCTAACCCATACCCTACGCCATATCCAAACCCGTACCCGAACCCGTACCCTAAGCCGTACCCTAACCCTAACCCTAACCCTAAGCTACCCTTGACTGCTTCTGCCTCCAATAGATTTCCTAAGCACTAGTGTTTTAAGGAACAGGTTAAAAAGAGAATCCTAATGTGATTTCAGGATAATGGGTGTGTTCCTTATCTTCTCCTAGTGTCTAAACTCTTCTCCATGGATGGACCCCCAAATAATATTCCTTGACGTGCTAAAGGGTATCTAGAGAGTGGGATAGGTTTAATAACTACCCTAACCCTAACGCGTACCCTAGCCCTAACCCCTACCCTAACCCTAACACGTACCCTAATCCTAACCCGTACCCTAAACCGAGCCCTAACCCTCAAACTAACCCTAACCCTAACCCTAACCCATACCCTACGCCGTACCCGAACCCGAACCCGAACCCATTCCCTAAGCCATACCCTAACCCTAACCCTAAACCTAACCCTAACCCTAACCCTAAGCTACCCTTCACTGCTTCTGCCTCTAATAGATTTCCTAAGCACTAGTGTATTAAGGAACAGGTTAAAAAGAGAATCCTAATGTGATTTCAGGATAATGGGTGTGTTCCTTATCTTCTCCTAGTGTCTAAGCTCTTCTCCATGGCTGGACCCCCAAATAATATTCCTTGACGTGCTAAGGGGTATCTAGAGAGTGGGATAGGTTTAATAACTACCCTAACCCTAACGCGTACCCTAACCCTAACCCCTACCCTAACCCTAACACGTACCCTAATCCTAACCCGTACCCTAAACCGAGCCCTAACCCTCAAACTAACCCTAACCCTAACCCTAACCCATACCCAACGCCGTACCCGAACCCGTACCAGAACCCGTACCCTAACACTAACCCTAACCCTAACCCTAACCCTAACCCTAACCCTAACCCTAAGCTACCCTTGACTGCTTCTGCCTCCAATAGATTTCCTAAGCACTAGTGTTTTAAGGAACAGGTTAAAAAGAGAATCCTAATGTGATTTCAGGATAATGGGTGTGTTCCTTATCTTCTCCTAGTGTCTAAACTCTTCTCCATGGCTGGACCCCCAAATAATATTCCTTGACGTGCTAAGGGGTATCTAGAGAGTGGGATAGGTTTAATAACTACCCTAACCCTAACGCGTACCCTAACCCTAAACTCTACCCTAACCCTAACACGTACACTAATCCTAACCCGTACCCTAAACCGAGCCCTAACCCTCAAACTAACCCTAACCCTAACCCTAACCCATACCCTACGCCGTACCCGAACCCGAACCCGAACCCGTTCCCTAAGCCGTAGCCTAACCCTAACCCTAAACCTAACCCTAACCCTAACCCTAAGCTACCCTTCACTGCTTCTGCCTCTAATAGATTTCCTAAGCACTAGTGTATTAAGGAACAGGTTAAAAAGAGAATCCTAATGTGATTTCAGGATAATGGGTGTGTTCCTTATCTTCTCCTAGTGTCTAAGCTCTTCTCCATGGCTGGACCCACAAATAATATTCCTTGACGTGCTAAGGGGTATCTAGAGAGTGGGATAGGTTTAATAACTACCCTAAACCTAACGCGTACCCTAACCCTAACCCCTACCCTAACCCTAACACGAACCCTAATCCTAACCCGTACCCTAAACCGAGCCCTAACCTTCAAACTAACCCTAACCCTAACCCTAACCCATACCCTACGCCGTACACGAACCCGTACCCGAACCCGTACCCTAAGCCGTACCCTAACCCTAACCCTAACCCTAAGCTACCCTTGACTGCTTCTGCCTCCAATAGATTTCCTAAGCACTAGTGTTTTAAGGAACAGGTTAAAAAGAGAATCCTAATGTGATTTCTTGATAATATGTGTGTTCCTTATCTTCTCCTAGTGTCTAAACTCTTCTCCATGGCTGGACCCCCAAATAATATTCCTTGACGTGCTAAGGGGTATCTAGAGAGTGGGATAGGTTTAATAACTACCCTAACCCTAACGCGTACCCTAACCCTAACCCCTACCCTAACCCTAACACGTACCCTAATCCTAACCCGTAACCTAAACCGAGCCCTAACCCTCAAACTAACCCTAACCCTAACCCTAACCCATACCCTACGCCATACCCAAAGCCGGACCCGAACCCATATCCTAAGCCGTACCCTAACCCTAAACCTATCCCTAACCCTAACCCTAAGCTACCCTTGACTGCTTCTGCCTCCAATAGATTTCCTAAGCACTAGTGTATTAAGGAACAGGTTAAAAAGAGAATCCTAATGTGATTTCAGGATAATGGGTGTGTTCCTTATCTTCTCCTAGTGTCTAAACTCTTCTCCATGGCTGGACCCCCAAATAATATTCCTTGACGTGCTAAAGGGTATCTAGAGAGTGGGATAGGTTTAATAACTACCCTAACCCTAACGCGTACCCTAACCCTAACCCCTACCCTAACCCTAACACGTACACTAATCATAACCCGAACCCTAAAAAGAGCCCTAACCCTCAAACTAACCCTAACCCTAACCCTAACCCATACCCTATGCCATATCCAAACCCGTACCCGAACCCGTACCCTAAGCCGTACCCTAACCCTAACCCTAACCCTAAGCTACCTTTGACTGCTTCTGCCTCCAATAGATTTCCTAAGCACTAGTGTTTTAAGGAACAGGTTAAAAAGAGAATCCTAATGTGATTTCTTGATAATGGGTGTGTTCCTTATCTTCTCCTAGTGTCTAAACTCTTCTCCATGGCTGGACCCCCAAATAATATTCCTTGACGTGCTAAGGGGTATCTAGAGTGTGGGATAGGTTTAATAACTACCGTAACCCTAACGCGTACCCTAACCCTAACCCCTACCCTAACACTAACACGTACCCTAATCCTAACCCGTACCCTAAACCGAGCCCTAACCCTCAAACTAACCCTAACCCTAACCCTAACCCATACCCTACGCCGTACCCGAACCCGTACCCGAACCCATACCCTAACACTAACCCTAACCCTAACCCTAACCCTAACCCTAAGCTACCCTTGACTGCTTCTGCCTCCAATAGATTTCCTAAGCACTAGTGTTTTAAGGAACAGGTTAAAAAGAGAATCCTAATGTGATTTCTTGATAATGGGTGTGTTCCTTATCTTCTCCTAGTGTCTAAACTCTTCTCCATGGCTGGACCCCCAAATAATATTCCTTGACGTGCTAAGGGGTATCGAGAGAGTGGGATAGGTTTAATAACTACCCTAACCCTAACGCGTACCCTAACCCTAACACGTACCCTAATCCTAACCCTTACCCTAAACCGAGCCCTAACCCTCAAACTAACCCTACACCTAACCCTAACCCATACCCTACGCCGTACCCGAAGCCGTACCCGAACCCGTACCATAAGCCGTACCCTAACCCTAACCCTAACCCTAACCCTAAGCTACCCTTGACTTCTTCTGCCTCCAATAGATTTCCTAAGCACTAGTGTTTTAAGGAACAGGTTAAAAAGAGAATCCTAATGTGATTTCAGGATAATGGGTGTGTTCCTTATCTTCTCCTAGTGTCTAAACTCTTCTCCATGGCTGGACCCCCAAATAATATTCCTTGACGTGCTAAAGGGTATCTAGAGAGTGGGATAGGTTTAATAACTACCCTAACCCTAACGCGTACCCTAACCCTAACCCCTACCCTAACCCTAACACGTACCCTAATCCTAACCCGTACCCTAATCCGAGCCCTAACCCTCAAACTAACCCTAACCCTAACCCATACCCTACGCAATAACCAAACCCGTACCCGAACCCGTACCCGAACCCGTACCCTAAGCCGTACCCTAACCCTAACCCTAAACCTAAGCTACACTTGACTGCTTCTGCCTCCAATAGATTTCCTAAGCACTAGTGTTTTAAGGAACAGGTTAAAAAGAGAATCCTAATGTGATTTCTTGATAATGGGTGTGTTCCTTATCTTCTCCTAGTTTCTGAACTCTTCTCCATGGATGGACCCCCAAATAATATTCCTTGACGTGCTAAGGGGTATCTAGGGAGTGGGATAGGTTTAATAACTACCCTAAACCTAACGCGTACCCTAACCCTAACCCCTACCCTAACCCTAACACGAACCCTAATCCTAACCCGTACCCTAAACCGAGCCCTAACCTTCAAACTAACCCTAAACCTAACCCTAACCCATACCCTACGCCGTACTCGAACCCGTACCCGAACCCGTACCCTAAGCCGTACCCTAACCCTAACCCTAACCCTAACCCTAACCCTAAGCTACCCTTGACTGCTTCTGCCTCCAATAGATTTCCTAAGCACTAGTGTTTTAAGGAACAGGTTAAAAAGAGAATCCTAATGTGATTTCTTAATAATGGGTGTGTTCCTTATCTTCTCCTAGTGTCTAAACTCTTCTCCATGGCTGGACACCCAAATAATATTCCTTGACGTGCTAAGGGGTATCTAGAGAGTGGGATAGGTTTAATAACTACCCTAACCCTAACGCGTACCCTAACCCTAACCCCTACCCTAACCGTAACACGTACCCTAATCCTAACCCGTACCCTACACCGAGCCCTAACCCTCAAACTAACCCTAACCCTAACCCTAACCCATATCGTACGCCATACCCAAACCCGTACCCGAACCCGTACCCGAACCCGTACCCTAAGCCGTACCCTAACCCAAACCCTAACCCTAAGCTACCCTTGACTGCTTCTGCCTCCAATAGATTTCCTAAGCACTAGTGTTTTAAGGAACAGGTTAAAAAGAGAATCCTAACGTGATTTATTGATAATGGGTGTGTTCCTTATCTTCTCCGAGTGTCTAAACTCTTCTCCATGGCTGGACCCCCAAATAATATTCCTTGACGTGCTAAGGGGTATCTAGAGAGTGGGATAGGTTTAATAACTACCCTAACCCTAACGCGTACCCTAACCCTAACACCTACCCTAACCCTAACACGTACCCTAATCCTAACCCGTAACCTAAACCGAGCCCTAACCCTCAAACTAACCCTAACCCTAAACCTAACCCATACCCTACGCCGTACCCGAACCCGTACCCGAACCCGTACCCGAACCCGTACCCTAAGCCGTACCCTAACCCGAACCCTAACCCTAAGCTACCCTTGACTGCTTCTGCCTCCAATAGATTTCCTAAGCACTAGTGTTTTAAGGAACAGGTTAAAAAGAGAATCCTAATGTGATTTCTTGATAATGGGTGTGTTCCTTATCTTCTCCTAGTGTCTAAACTCTTCTCCATGGCTGGACCCCCCAATAATATTCCTTGACGTGCTAAGGGGTATCTAGAGAGTGGGATAGGTTTAATAACTACCCTAACCCTAACGCGTACCCTAACCCTAACCCCTACCCTAACCCTAACACGTACCCTAATCCTAACCCGTACCCTAAACCGAGCCCTAACCTTCAAACTAACCCTAACCCTAACCCATACCCTACGCCGTACACGAACCCGTACCCGAAACCGTACCCTAAGCCGTACCCTAACCCTAACCCTAACCCTAAACCTAACCCTAACCCTAAGCTACCCTTGACTGCTTCTGCCTCCAATAGATTTCCTAAGCACTAGTGTTTTAAGGAACAGGTTAAAAAGAGAATCCTAATGTGATTTCTTGATAATGGGTGTGTTCCTTATCTTCTCCTAGTGTCTAAACTCTTCTCCATGGCTGGACACCCAAATAATATTCCTTGACGTGCTAAGGGGTATCTAGAGAGTGGGATAGGTTTAATAACTACCCTAACCCTAACGCGTACCCTAACCCTAACACGAACCCTAATCCTAACCCGTACCCTAAACCGAGCCCTAACCCTCAAACTAACCCTAACCCTAACCCTAACCCTAACCCTAACCCTAACCCTAAGCTACACTTGACTGCTTCTGCCTCCAATAGATTTCCTAAGCACTAGTGTTTTAAGGAACAGGTTAAAAAGAGAATCCTAATGTGATTTCTTGATAATGGGTGTGTTCCTCATCTTCTCCTACTGTCTAAATTCTTCTCCATGGCTGGACCCCCAAATAATATTCCTTGACGTGCTAAGGGGTATCTAGGGAGTGGGATAGGTTTAATAACTACCCTAACCCTAACGCGTACCCTAACCCTAACCCCTACCCTAACCCTAACACGAACCCTAATCCTAACCCATACCCTAAACCGAGACCTAACCTTCAAACTAACCCTAACCCTAAACCTAACCCATACCCTACGCCATACACGAACCCGTACCCGAACCCGTACCCTAAGCCGTACCCTAACCCTAACCCTAACCCTAACCCTAACCCTAAGCTACCCTTGACTGCTTCTGCCTCCAATAGATTTCCTAAGCACTAGTGTTTTAAGGAACAGGTTAAAAAGAGAATCCTAATGTGATTTCTTGATAATGGGTGTGTTCCTTATCTTCTCCTAGTGTCTAAACTCTTCTCCATGGCTGGACACCCAAATAATATTCCTTGACGTGCTAAGGGGTATCTAGAGAGTGGGATAGGTTTAATAACTACCCTAACCCTAACGCGTACCCTAACCCTAACCCCTACCCTAACCCTAACCTGTACCCTAATCCTAACCCGTACCCTACACCGAGCCCTAACCCTCAAACTAACCCTAACCCTAACCCTAACCCATATCGTATGCCATAACCAAACCCGTACCCGAACCCGTACCCGAACCCGTACCCTAAGCCGTACCCTAACCCAAACCCTAACCCTAAGCTACCCTTTACTGCTTCTGCCTCCGATAGATTTCCTAAGCACTAGTGTTTTAAGGAACAGGTTAAAAAGAGAATCCTAATGTGATTTATTGATAATGGGTGTGTTCCTTATCTTCTCCTAGTGTCTAAACTCTTCTCCATGGCTGGACCCCCAAATAATATTCCTTGACGTGCTAAGGGGTATCTAGAGAGTGGGATAGGTTTAATAACTACCCTAACCCTAACGCGTACCCTAACCCTAACCCCTACCCTAACCCTAACACGTACCCTAATCCTAACCCGTAACCTAAACCGAGCCCTAACCCTCAAACTAACCCTAACCCTAAACCTAACCCATACCCTACGCCGTACCCGAACCCGTACCCGAACCCGTACCCAAACCCGTACCCTAAGCCGTACCCTAACCCTAACCCTAACCCTAAGCTACCCTTGACTGCTTCTGCCTCCAATAGATTTCCTAAGCACTAGTGTTTTAAGGAACAGGTTAAAAAGAGAATCCTAATGTGATTTCTTGATAATGGGTGTGTTCCTCATCTTCTCCTAGTGTCTAAACTCTTCTCCATGGCTGGAACCCCAAATAATATTCCTTGACGTGCTAAGGGGTATCTAGAGAGTGGGATAGGTTTAATAACTACCCTAACCCTAACGCGTACCCTAACCCTAACCCCTACCCTAACCCTAAGACGTACCCTAATCCTAACCCGTAACCTAAACCGAGCCCTAACCCTCAAACTAACCCTAACCCTAACCCTAACCCATACCCTACGCCATACCCGAACCCGTACCCGAACCCGTACACTAAGCCGTACCCTAACCCTAACCCTAAACCTAAACCTAACCCTAACCCTAAGCTACCCTTCACTGCTTCTGCCTCCAATAGATTTTCTAAGCACTAGTGTATTAAGGAACAGGTTAAAAAGAGAATCCTAATGTGATTTCAGGATAATGGGTGTGTTCCTTATCTTCTCCTACTGTCTAAACTCTTCTCCATGGCTGGACCCCCAAATAATATTCCTTGACGTGCTAAGGGGTATCTAGGGAGTGGGATAGGTTTAATAACTACCCTAACCCTAACGCGTACCCTAACCCTAACCCCTACCCTAACCCTAACACGAACCCTAATCCTAACCCGTACCCTAAACCGAGCCCTAACCTTCAAACTAACCCTAACCTTAACCCTAACCCATACCCTACGCCGTACACGAACCCGTACCCGAACCCGTACCCTAAGCCGTACCCTAACCCTAACCCTAACCCTAAGCTACCCTTGACTGCTTCTGCCTCCAATAGATTTCCTAAGCACTAGTGTTTTAAGGAACAGGTTAAAAAGAGAATCCTAATGTGATTTCTTGATAATGGGTGTGTTCCTTATCTTCTCCTAGTGTCTAAACTCTTCTCCATGGCTGGACCCCCAAATAATATTCCTTGACGTGCTAAGGGGTATCTAGAGAGTGGGATAGGTTTAATAACTACCCTAACCCTAACGCGTACCCTAACCCTAAACCCTACCCTAACCCTAACACGTACCCTAATCCTAACCCGTACCCTACACCGAGCCCTAACCCTCAAACTAACCCTAACCCTAACCCTAACCCATATCGTACGCCATAACCAAACCCGTACCCGAACCCGTACCCGAACCCGTACCCTAAGCCGTACCCTAACCCAAACCCTAACCCTAAGCTACCCTTGACTGCTTCTGCCTCCAATAGATTTCCTAAGCACTAGTGTTTTAAGGAACAGGTTAAAAAGAGAATCCAAATGTGATTTATTGATAATGGGTGTGTTCCTTATCTTCTCCTAGTGTCTAAACTCTTCTCCATGGCTGGACACCCAAATAATATTCCTTGACGTGCTAAGGGGTATCTAGAGAGTGGGATAGGTTTAATAACTACCCTAACCCTAACGCGTACCCTAACCCTAACCCCTACCCTAACCCTAACACGTACCCTAATCCTAACCCGTAACCTAAACCGAGCCCTAACCCTCAAACTAACACTAACCCTAAACCTAACCCATACCCTACGCCGTACCAGAACCCGTACCCGAACCCGTACCCGAACCCGTACCCTAAGCCGTACCCTAACCCTAACCCTAACCCTAAGCTACCCTTGACTGCTTCTGCCTCCAATAGATTTCCAAAGCACTAGTGTTTTAAGGAACAGGTTAAAAAGAGAATCCTAATGTGATTTCTTGATAATGGGTGTGTTCCTTATCTTCTCCTAGTGTCTAAACTCTTCTCCATGGCTGGACCCCCAAATAATATTCCTTGACGTGCTAAAGGGTATCTAGAGAGTGGGATAGGTTTAATAACTACCCTAACCCTAACGCGTACCCTAACCCTAACCCCTACCCTAACCCTAACACGAACCCTAATCCTAACCCGTACCCTAAACCGAGCCCTAACCTTCAAACTAACCCTAACCCTAACCCATACCCTACGCCGTACACGAACCCGTACCCGAAACCGTACCCTAAGCCGTACCCTAACCCTAACCCTAACCCTAAACCTAACCCTAACCCTAAGCTACCCTTGAATGCTTCTGCCTCCAATAGATTTCCTAAGCACTAGTGTTTTAAGGAACAGGTTAAAAAGAGAATCCTAATGTGATTTCTTGATAATGGGTGTGTTCCCTATCTTCTCCTAGTGTCTAAACACTTCTCCATGGCTGGACACCCAAATAATATTCCTTGACGTGCTAAGGGGTATCTAGAGAGTGGGATAGGTTTAATAACTACCCTAACCCTAACGCGTACCCTAACCCTAACACGTACCCTAATCCTAACCTGTACCCTAAACCGAGCCCTAACCCTCAAACTAACCCTAACCCTAACCCTAACCCATACCCTACGCCGTACCCGAACCCGTACCCGAACCCGTACCCTAACCGTACCCTAAAGCTAACCCTAACCCTAACCCTAACCCTAACCCTAAGCTACCATTGACTGCTTCTGCCTCCAATAGATTTCCTAAGCACTAGTGTTTTAAGGAACAGGTTAAAAAGAGAATCCTAATGTGATTTCTTGATAATGGGTGTGTTCCTCATCTTCTCCTAGTGTCTAAACTCTTCTCCATGGCTGGACCCCCAAATAATATTCCTTGACGTGCTAAGGGCTATCTAGGGAGTTGGATAGGTTTAATAACTACCCTAACCCTAACGCGTACCCTAACCGTAACCCCTACCCTAACCCTAAGACGTACCCTAATCCTAACCCGTAACCTAAACCGAGCCCTAACCCTCAAACTAACCCTAACCCTAACCCTAACCCATATCCTACGCCATACCCGAACCCGTACCCGAACCCGTACACTAAGCCGTACCCTAACCCTAACCGTAACCCTAACCCTAAACCTAAACCTAACCCTAACCCTAAGCTACCCTTGACTGCTTCTGCCTCCAATAGATTTCCTAAGCACTAGTGTATTAAGGAACAGGTTAAAAAGAGAATCCTAATGTGATTTCAGGATAATGGGTGTGTTCCTTTTCTTCTCCTACTGTCTAAACTCTTCTCCATGGCTGGACCCCCAAATAATATTCCTTGACGTGCTAAGGGGTATCTAGGGAGTGGGATAGGTTTAATAACTACCCTAACCCTAACGCGTACCCTAACCCTAAACCCTACCCTAACCCTAACACGTACCCTAATCCTAACCCGTACCCTACACCGAGCCCTAACCCTCAAACTAACCCTAACCCTAACCCTAACCCATATCGTACGCCATACCCAAACCCGTACCCGAACCCGTACCCGAACCCGTACCCTAAGCCGTACCCTAACCCAAACCCTAACCCTAAGCTACCCTTGACTGCTTCTGCCTCCAATAGATTTCCTAAGCACTAGTGTTTTAAGGAACAGGTTAAAAAGAGAATCCTAATGTGATTTCAGGATAATGGGTGTGTTCCTTATCTTCTCCTAGTGTCTAAACTCTTCTCCATGGCTGGACCCCCAAATAATATTCCTTGACGTGCTAAGGGGTATCTAGAGAGTGGGATAGGTTTAATAACTACCCTAACCCTAACGCGTACCCTAACCCTAACACCTACCCTAAACCTAACACGTACCCTAATCCTAACCCGTACCCTAAACCGAGCCCTAACCCTCAAACTAACCCTAACCCTAACCCTAACCCATACCCTACGCCGTACCCGAACCCGTACCCGAACCCGTACTCTAAGCCTTACCCTAACAATAACACTAACCCTAACCCTAACCCTAACCCTAAGCTACCCTTGACTGCTTCTGCCTCCAATAGATTTCCTAAGCACTAGTGTTTTAAGGAACAGGTTAAAAAGAGAATCGTAATGTGATTTCTTAATAATGGGTGTGTCCCTTATCTTCTCCTAGTGTCTAAACTCTTCTCCATGGCTGGACCCCCAAATAATATTCCTTGACGTGCTAAGGGGTATCTAGAGAGTGGGATAGCTTTAATAACTACCCTAACCCTAAAGCGTACCCTAACCCTAACCTCTACCCTAACCCTAACACGTACACTAATCCTAACCCGTACCCTAAACCGAGCCCTAACCCTCAAACTAACCCTAAACCTAACCCTAACCCATACCCTACGCCGTACCCGAACCGAACCCGAACCCGTTCCCTAAGCCGTACCCTAACCCTAAACCTAAACCTAACCCTAACCCTAACCCTAAGCTACCCTTCACTGCTTCTGCCTCTAACAGATTTTCTAAGCAATAGTGTATTAAGGAACAGGTTAAAAAGAGAATCCTAATGTGATTTCAGGATAATGGGTGTGTTCCTTATCTTCTCCTAGTGTCTAAACTCTTCTCCATGGCTGGACCCCCAAATAATATTCCTTGACGTGCTAAGGGGTATCTAGAGAGTGGGATAGGTTTAATAACTACCCTAAACCTAAAGCGTACCCTAACCCTAACCCCTACCCTAACCCTAACACGAACCCTAATCCTAACCCGTACCCTAAACCGAGCCCTAACCTTCAAACTATCCCTAACCCTAACCCTAACCCATACCATACGCCGTACACGAACCCGTACCCGAACCCGTACCCTAAGCCGTACCCTAACCCTAACCCTAACCCTAACCCTAACCCTAAGCTACCCTTGACTGCTTCTGCCTCCAATAGATTTCCTAAGCACTAGTGTTTTAAGGAACAGGTTAAAAAGAGAATCCTAATGTGATTTCTTGATAATGGGTGTGTTCCTTATCTTCTCCTAGTGTCTAAACTCTTCTCCATGGCTGGACCCCCAAATAATATTCCTTGACGTGCTAAGGGGTATCTAGAGAGTGGGATAGGTTTAATAACTACCCTAACCCTAACGCGTACCCTAACCCTAACCTCTACCCTAACCCTAACACGTACACTAATCCTAACCCGTAACCTAAACCGAGCCCTAAACCTCAAACTAACCCTAACCCTAACCCTAACCCATACCCTACGCCATACCCAAACCCGGACCCGAACCCATACCCTAAGCCGTACCCTAACCCTGAACCTATCCCTAACCCTAACCCTAAGCTACCCTTGACTGCTTCTGCCTCCAATAGATTTCCTAAGCACTAGTGTTTTAAGGAACAGGTTAAAAAGAGAATCCTAATGTGATTTCAGGATAATGGGTGTGTTCCTTATCTTCTCCTAGTGTCTAAACTCTTCTCCATGGCTGGACCCCCAAATAATATTCCTTGACGTGCTAAAGGGTATCTAGAGAGTGGGATAGGTTTAATAACTACCCTAACCCTAACGCGTACCCTAACCCTAACCCCTACCCTAAACCTAACACGTACACTAATCTTAACCCGAACCCTAAACCGAGCCCTAACCCTCAAACTAACCCTAACCATAACCCTAACCCATACCCTACGCCATATCCAAACCCGTACCCGAACCCGTACCCTAAGCCGTACCCTAACCCTAACCCTAACCCTAAGCTACCCTTGACTGCTTCTGCCTCCAATAGATTTCCTAAGCACTAGTGTTTTAAGGAACAGGTTAAAAAGAGAATCCTAATGTGATTTCAGGATAATGGGTGTGTTCCTTATCTTCTCCTAGTGTCTAAACTCTTCTCCATGGATGGACCCCCAAATAATATTCCTTGACGTGCTAAAGGGTATCTAGAGAGTGGGATAGGTTTAATAACTACCCTAACCCTAACGCGTACCCTAACCCTAACCCCTACCCTAACCCTAACACGTACCCTAATCCTAACCCGTACCCTAAACCGAGCCCTAACCCTCAAACTAACCCTAACCCTAACCCTAACCCATACCCTACGCCGTACCCGAACCCGAACCCGAACCCGTTCCCTAAGCCGTACCCTAACCCTAACCCTAAACCTAACCCTAACCCTAACCCTAAGCTACCCTTCACTGCTTCTGCCTCTAATAGATTTCCTAAGCACTAGTGTATTAAGGAACAGGTTAAAAAGAGAATCCTAATGTGATTTCAGGATAATGGGTGTGTTCCTTATCTTCTCCTAGTGTCTAAGCTCTTCTCCATGGCTGGACCCCCAAATAATATTCCTTGACGTGCTAAGGGGTATCTAGAGAGTGGGATAGGTTTAATAACTACCCTAAACCTAACGCGTACCCTAACCCTAACCCCTACCCTAACCCTAACACGAACCCTAATCCTAACCCGTACCCTAAACCGAGCCCTAACCTTCAAACTAACCCTAACCCTAACCCTAACCCATACCCTACGCCGTACACGAACCCGTACCCGAACCCGTACCCTAAGCCGTACCCTAACCCTAACCCTAACCCTAAGCTACCCTTGACTGCTTCTGCCTCCAATAGATTTCCTAAGCACTAGTGTTTTAAGGAACAGGTTAAAAAGAGAATCCTAATGTGATTTCAGGATAATGGGTGTGTTCCTTATCTTCTCCTAGTGTCTAAACTCTTCTCCATGGCTGGACCCCCAAATAATATTCCTTGACGTGCTAAGGGGTATCTAGAGAGTGGGATAGGTTTAATAACTACCCTAACCCTAACGCGTACCCTAACCCTAAACTCTACCCTAACCCTAACACGTACACTAATCCTAACCCGTACCCTAAACCGAGCCCTAACCCTCAAACTAACCCTAACCCTAACCCTAACCCATACCCTACGCCGTACCCGAACCCGAACCCGAACCCGTTCCCTAAGCCGTACCCTAACCCTAACCCTAAACCTAACCCTAACCCTAACCCTAAGCTACCCTTCACTGCTTCTGCCTCTAATAGATTTCCTAAGCACTAGTGTATTAAGGAACAGGTTAAAAAGAGAATCCTAATGTGATTTCAGGATAATGGGTGTGTTCCTTATCTTCTCCTAGTGTCTAAGCTCTTCTCCATGGCTGGACCCCCAAATAATATTCCTTGACGTGCTAAGGGGTATCTAGAGAGTGGGATAGGTTTAATAACTACCCTAAACCTAACGCGTACCCTAACCCTAACCCCTACCCTAACCCTAACACGAACCCTAATCCTAACCCGTACCCTAAACCGAGCCCTAACCTTCAAACTAACCCTAACCCTAACCCTAACCCATACCCTACGCCGTACACGAACCCGTACCCTAAGCCGTACCCTAACCCTAACCCTAACCCTAAGCTACCCTTGACTGCTTCTGCCTCCAATAGATTTCCTAAGCACTAGTGTTTTAAGGAACAGGTTAAAAAGAGAATCCTAATGTGATTTCTTGATAATGGGTGTGTTCCTTATCTTCTCCTAGTGTCTAAACTCTTCTCCATGGCTGGACCCCCAAATAATATTCCTTGACGTGCTAAGGGGTATCTAGAGAGTGGGATAGGTTTAATAACTACCCTAACCCTAACGCGTACCCTAACCCTAACCCCTACCCTAACCCTAACACGTACCCTAATCCTAACCCGTAACCTAAACCGAGCCCTAACCCTCAAACTAACCCTAACCCTAACCCTAACCCATACCCTACGCCATACCCAAAGCCGGACCCGAACCCATATCCTAAGCCGTACCCTAACCCTAAACCTATCCCTAACCCTAACCCTAAGCTACCCTTGACTGCTTCTGCCTCCAATAGATTTCCTAAGCACTAGTGTATTAAGGAACAGGTTAAAAAGAGAATCCTAATGTGATTTCAGGATAATGGGTGTGTTCCTTATCTTCTCCTAGTGTCTAAACTCTTCTCCATGGCTGGACCCCCAAATAATATTCCTTGACCTGCTAAAGGGTATCTAGAGAGTGGGATAGGTTTAATAACTACCCTAACCCTAACGCGTACCCTAACCCTAACCCCTACCCTAACCCTAACACGTACACTAATCATAACCCGAACCCTAAAAAGAGCCCTAACCCTCAAACTAACCCTAACCCTAACCCTAACCCATACCCTATGCCATATCCAAACCCGTACCCGAACCCGTACCCTAAGCCGTACCCTAACCCTAACCCTAACCCTAAGCTACCTTTGACTGCTTCTGCCTCCAATAGATTTCCTAAGCACTAGTGTTTTAAGGAACAGGTTAAAAAGAGAATCCTAATGTGATTTCTTGATAATGGGTGTGTTCCTTATCTTCTCCTAGTGTCTAAACTCTTCTCCATGGCTGGACCCCCAAATAATATTCCTTGACGTGCTAAGGGGTATCTAGAGTGTGGGATAGGTTTAATAACTACCGTAACCCTAACGCGTACCCTAACCCTAACCCCTACCCTAACACTAACACGTACCCTAATCCTAACCCGTAACCTAAACCGAGCCCTAACCCTCAAACTAACCCTAACCCTAACCCTAACCCATACCCTACGCCGTACCCGAACCCGTACCCGAACCCGTACCCTAACACTAACCCTAACCCTAACCCTAACCCTAACCCTAAGCTACCCTTGACTGCTTCTGCCTCCAATAGATTTCCTAAGCACTAGTGTTTTAAGGAACAGGTTAAAAAGAGAATCCTAATGTGATTTCTTGATAATGGGTGTGTTCCTTATCTTCTCCTAGTGTCTAAACTCTTCTCCATGTCTGGACCCCCAAATAATATTCCTTGACGTGCTAAGGGGTATCTAGAGAGTGGGATAGGTTTAATAACTACCCTAACCCTAACGCGTACCCTAACCCTAACATGTACCCTAATCCTAACCCGTACCCTAAACCGAGCCCTAACCCTCAAACTAACCCTAAACCTAACCCTAACCCATACCCTACGCCGTACCCGAAGCCGTACCCGAACCCGTACCATAAGCCGTACCCTAACCCTAACCCTAACCCTAACCCTAAGCTACCCTTGACTACTTCTGCCTCCAATAGATTTCCTAAGCACTAGTGTTTTAAGGAACAGGTTAAAAAGAGAATCCTAATGTGATTTCAGGATAATGGGTGTGTTCCTTATCTTCTCCTAGTGTCTAAACTCTTCTCCATGGCTGGACCCCCAAATAATATTCCTTGACGTGCTAAAGGGTATCTAGAGAGTGGGATAGGTTTAATAACTACCCTAACCCTAACGCGTACCCTAACCCTAACCCCTACCCTAACCCTAACACGTACCCTAATCCTAACCCGTACCCTAAACCGAGCCCTAACCCTCAAACTAACCCTAACCCTAACCCATACCCTACGCAATAACCAAACCCGTACCCGAACCCGTACCCGAACCCGTACCCTAAGCCGTACCCTAACCCTAACCCTAAACCTAAGCTACCCTTGACTGCTTCTGCCTCCAATAGATTTCCTAAGCACTAGTGTTTTAAGGAACAGGTTAAAAAGAGAATCCTAATGTGATTTCTTGATAATGGGTGTGTTCCTTATCTTCTCCTAGTTTCTGAACTCTTCTCCATGGATGGACCCCCAAATAATATTCCTTGACGTGCTAAGGGGTATCTAGGGAGTGGGATAGGTTTAATAACTACCCTAAACCTAACGCGTACCCTAACCCTAACCCCTACCCTAACCCTAACACGAACCCTAATCCTAACCCGTACCCTAAACCGAGCCCTAACCTTCAAACTAACCCTAACCCTAACCCTAACCCATACCCTACGCCGTACTCGAACCCGTACCCGAACCCGTACCCTAAGCCGTACCCTAACCCTAACCCTAACCCTAACCCTAACCCTAAGCTACCCTTGACTGCTTCTGCCTCCAGTAGATTTCCTAAGCACTAGTGTTTTAAGGAACAGGTTAAAAAGAGAATCCTAATGTGATTTCTTGATAATGGGTGTGTTCCTTATCTTCTCCTAGTGTCTAAACTCTTCTCCATGGCTGGACACCCAAATAATATTCCTTGACGTGCTAAGGGGTATCTAGAGAGTGGGATAGGTTTAATAACTACCCTAACCCTAACGCGTACCCTAACCCTAACCCCTACCCTAACCCTAACACGTACCCTAATCCTAACCCGTACACTACACCGAGCCCTAACCCTCAAACTAACCCTAACCCTAACCCTAACCCATATCGTACGCCATAACCAAACCCGTACCCGAACCCGTACCCGAACCCGTACCCTAAGCCGTACCCTAACCCAAACCCTAACCCTAAGCTACCCTTGACTGCTTCTGCCTCCAATAGATTTCCTAAGCACTAGTGTTTTAAGGAACAGGTTAAAAAGAGAATCCTAATGTGATTTATTGATAATGGGTGTGTTCCTTATCTTCTCCTAGTGTCTAAACTCTTCTCCATGGCTGGACACCCAAATAATATTCCTTGACGTGCTAAGGGGTATCTAGAGAGTGGGATAGGTTTAATAACTACCCTAACCCTAACGCGTACCCTAACCCTAACCCCTACCCTAACCCTAACACGTACCCTAATCCTAACCCGTAACCTAAACCGAGCCCTAACCCTCAAACTAACACTAACCCTAAACCTAACCCATACCCTACGCCGTACCAGAACCCGTACCCGAACCCGTACCCGAACCCGTACCCTAAGCCGTACCCTAACCCTAACCCTAACCCTAAGCTACCCTTGACTGCTTCTGCCTCCAATAGATTTCCAAAGCACTAGTGTTTTAAGGAACAGGTTAAAAAGAGAATCCTAATGTGATTTCTTGATAATGGGTGTGTTCCTTATCTTCTCCTAGTGTCTAAACTCTTCTCCATGGCTGGACCCCCAAATAATATTCCTTGACGTGCTAAAGGGTATCTAGAGAGTGGGATAGGTTTAATAACTACCCTAACCCTAACGCGTACCCTAACCCTAACCCCTACCCTAACCCTAACACGAACCCTAATCCTAACCCGTACCCTAAACCGAGCCCTAACTTTCAAACTAACCCTAACCCTAACCCATACCCTACGCCGTACACGAACCCGTACCCGAAACCGTACCCTAAGCCGTACCCTAACCCTAACCCTAACCCTAAACCTAACCCTAACCCTAAGCTACCCTTGAATGCTTCTGCCTCCAATAGATTTCCTAAGCACTAGTGTTTTAAGGAACAGGTTAAAAAGAGAATCCTAATGTGATTTCTTGATAATGGGTGTGTTCCCTATCTTCTCCTAGTGTCTAAACACTTCTCCATGGCTGGACACCCAAATAATATTCCTTGACGTGCTAAGGGGTATCTAGAGAGTGGGATAGGTTTAATAACTACCCTAACCCTAACGCGTACCCTAACCCTAACACGTACCCTAATCCTAACCTGTACCCTAAACCGAGCCCTAACCCTCAAACTAACCCTAACCCTAACCCTAACCCATACCCTACGCCGTACCCGAACCCGTACCCGAACCCGTACCCTAACCGTACCCTAAAGCTAACCCTAACCCTAACCCTAACCCTAACCCTAAGCTACCATTGACTGCTTCTGCCTCCAATAGATTGCCTAAGCACTAGTGTTTTAAGGAACAGGTTAAAAAGAGAATCCTAATGTGATTTCTTGATAATGGGTGTGTTCCTCATCTTCTCCTAGTGTCTAAACTCTTCTCCATGGCTGGACCCCCAAATAATATTCCTTGACGTGCTAAGGGCTATCTAGGGAGTTGGATAGGTTTAATAACTACCCTAACCCTAACGCGTACCCTAACCGTAACCCCTACCCTAACCCTAAGACGTACCCTAATCCTAACCCGTAACCTAAACCGAGCCCTAACCCTCAAACTAACCCTAACCCTAACCCTAACCCATATCCTACGCCATACCCGAACCCGTACCCGAACCCGTACACTAAGCCGTACCCTAACCCTAACCGTAACCCTAACCCTAAACCTAAACCTAACCCTAACCCTAAGCTACCCTTGACTGCTTCTGCCTCCAATAGATTTCCTAAGCACTAGTGTATTAAGGAACAGGTTAAAAAGAGAATCCTAATGTGATTTCAGGATAATGGGTGTGTTCCTTTTCTTCTCCTACTGTCTAAACTCTTCTCCATGGCTGGACCCCCAAATAATATTCCTTGACGTGCTAAGGGGTATCTAGGGAGTGGGATAGGTTTAATAACTACCCTAACCCTAACGCGTACCCTAACCCTAAACCCTACCCTAACCCTAACACGTACCCTAATCCTAACCCGTACCCTACACCGAGCCCTAACCCTCAAACTAACCCTAACCCTAACCCTAACCCATATCGTACGCCATACCCAAACCCGTACCCGAACCCGTACCCGAACCCGTACCCTAAGCCGTACCCTAACCCAAACCCTAACCCTAAGCTACCCTTGACTGCTTCTGCCTCCAATAGATTTCCTAAGCACTAGTGTTTTAAGGAACAGGTTAAAAAGAGAATCCTAATGTGATTTCAGGATAATGGGTGTGTTCCTTATCTTCTCCTAGTGTCTAAACTCTTCTCCATGGCTGGACCCCCAAATAATATTCCTTGACGTGCTAAGGGGTATCTAGAGAGTGGGATAGGTTTAATAACTACCCTAACCCTAACGCGTACCCTAACCCTAACACCTACCCTAAACCTAACACGTACCCTAATCCTAACCCGTACCCTAAACCGAGCCCTAACCCTCAAACTAACCCTAACCCTAACCCTAACCCATACCCTACGCCGTACCCGAACCCGTACCCGAACCCGTACTCTAAGCCTTACCCTAACAATAACACTAACCCTAACCCTAACCCTAACCCTAAGCTACCCTTGACTGCTTCTGCCTCCAATAGATTTCCTAAGCACTAGTGTTTTAAGGAACAGGTTAAAAAGAGAATCGTAATGTGATTTCTTAATAATGGGTGTGTTCCTTATCTTCTCCTAGTGTCTAAACTCTTCTCCATGGCTGGACCCCCAAATAATATTCCTTGACGTGCTAAGGGGTATCTAGAGAGTGGGATAGCTTTAATAACTACCCTAACCCTAAAGCGTACCCTAACCCTAACCTCTACCCTAACCCTAACACGTACACTAATCCTAACCCGTACCCTAAACCGAGCCCTAACCCTCAAACTAACCCTAAACCTAACCCTAACCCATACCCTACGCCGTACCCGAACCGAACCCGAACCCGTTCCCTAAGCCGTACCCTAACCCTAAACCTAAACCTAACCCTAACCCTAACCCTAAGCTACCCTTCACTGCTTCTGCCTCTAATAGATTTTCTAAGCAATAGTGTATTAAGGAACAGGTTAAAAAGAGAATCCTAATGTGATTTCAGGATAATGGGTGTGTTCCTTATCTTCTCCTAGTGTCTAAACTCTTCTCCATGGCTGGACCCCCAAATAATATTCCTTGACGTGCTAAGGGGTATCTAGAGAGTGGGATAGGTTTAATAACTACCCTAACCCTAACGCGTACCCTAACCCTAACCCCTACCCTAACCCTAACACGAACCCTAATCCTAACCCGTACCCTAAACCGAGCCCTAACCTTCAAACTATCCCTAACCCTAACCCTAACCCATACCATACGCCGTACACGAACCCGTACCCGAACCCGTACCCTAAGCCGTACCCTAACCCTAACCCTAACCCTAACCCTAACCCTAAGCTACCCTTGACTGCTTCTGCCTCCAATAGATTTCCTAAGCACTAGTGTTTTAAGGAACAGGTTAAAAAGAGAATCCTAATGTGATTTCTTGATAATGGGTGTGTTCCTTATCTTCTCCTAGTGTCTAAACTCTTCTCCATGGCTGGACCCCCAAATAATATTCCTTGACGTGCTAAGGGGTATCTAGAGAGTGGGATAGGTTTAATAACTACCCTAACCCTAACGCGTACCCTAACCCTAACCTCTACCCTAACCCTAACACGTACACTAATCCTAACCCGTAACCTAAACCGAGCCCTAAACCTCAAACTAACCCTAACCCTAACCCTAACCCATACCCTACGCCATACCCAAACCCGGACCCGAACCCATACCCTAAGCCGTACCCTAACCCTGAACCTATCCCTAACCCTAACCCTAAGCTACCCTTGACTGCTTCTGCCTCCAATAGATTTCCTAAGCACTAGTGTTTTAAGGAACAGGTTAAAAAGAGAATCCTAATGTGATTTCAGGATAATGGGTGTGTTCCTTATCTTCTCCTAGTGTCTAAACTCTTCTCCATGGCTGGACCCCCAAATAATATTCCTTGACGTGCTAAAGGGTATCTAGAGAGTGGGATAGGTTTAATAACTACCCTAACCCTAACGCGTACCCTAACCCTAACCCCTACCCTAAACCTAACACGTACACTAATCTTAACCCGAACCCTAAACCGAGCCCTAACCCTCAAACTAACCCTAACCCTAACCCTAACCCATACCCTACGCCATATCCAAACCCGTACCCGAACCCGTACCCTAAGCCGTACCCTAACCCTAACCCTAACCCTAAGCTACCCTTGACTGCTTCTGCCTCCAATAGATTTCCTAAGCACTAGTGTTTTAAGGAACAGGTTAAAAAGAGAATCCTAATGTGATTTCAGGATAATGGGTGTGTTCCTTATCTTCTCCTAGTGTCTAAACTCTTCTCCATGGATGGACCCCCAAATAATATTCCTTGACGTGCTAAAGGGTATCTAGAGAGTGGGATAGGTTTAATAACTACCCTAACCCTAACGCGTACCCTAACCCTAACCCCTACCCTAACCCTAACACGTACCCTAATCCTAACCCGTACCCTAAACCGAGCCCTAACCCTCAAACTAACCCTAACCCTAACCCTAACCCATACCCTACGCCGTACCCGAACCCGAACCCGAACCCGTTCCCTAAGCCGTACCCTAACCCTAACCCTAAACCTAACCCTAACCCTAACCCTAAGCTACCCTTCACTGCTTCTGCCTCTAATAGATTTCCTAAGCACTAGTGTATTAAGGAACAGGTTAAAAAGAGAATCCTAATGTGATTTCAGGATAATGGGTGTGTTCCTTATCTTCTCCTAGTGTCTAAGCTCTTCTCCATGGCTGGACCCCCAAATAATATTCCTTGACGTGCTAAGGGGTATCTAGAGAGTGGGATAGGTTTAATAACTACCCTAAACCTAACGCGTACCCTAACCCTAACCCCTACCCTAACCCTAACACGAACCCTAATCCTAACCCGTACCCTAAACCGAGCCCTAACCTTCAAACTAACCCTAACCCTAACCCTAACCCATACCCTACGCCGTACACGAACCCGTACCCGAACCCGTACCCTAAGCCGTACCCTAACCCTAACCCTAACCCTAAGCTACCCTTGACTGCTTCTGCCTCCAATAGATTTCCTAAGCACTAGTGTTTTAAGGAACAGGTTAAAAAGAGAATCCTAATGTGATTTCAGGATAATGGGTGTGTTCCTTATCTTCTCCTAGTGTCTAAACTCTTCTCCATGGCTGGACCCCCAAATAATATTCCTTGACGTGCTAAGGGGTATCTAGAGAGTGGGATAGGTTTAATAACTACCCTAACCCTAACGCGTACCCTAACCCTAAACTCTACCCTAACCCTAACACGTACACTAATCCTAACCCGTACCCTAAACCGAGCCCTAACCCTCAAACTAACCCTAACCCTAACCCTAACCCATACCCTACGCCGTACCCGAACCCGAACCCGAACCCGTTCCCTAAGCCGTACCCTAACCCTAACCCTAAACCTAACCCTAACCCTAACCCTAAGCTACCCTTCACTGCTTCTGCCTCTAATAGATTTCCTAAGCACTAGTGTATTAAGGAACAGGTTAAAAAGAGAATCCTAATGTGATTTCAGGATAATGGGTGTGTTCCTTATCTTCTCCTAGTGTCTAAGCTCTTCTCCATGGCTGGACCCCCAAATAATATTCCTTGACGTGCTAAGGGGTATCTAGAGAGTGGGATAGGTTTAATAACTACCCTAAACCTAACGCGTACCCTAACCCTAACCCCTACCCTAACCCTAACACGAACCCTAATCCTAACCCGTACCCTAAACCGAGCCCTAACCTTCAAACTAACCCTAACCCTAACCCTAACCCATACCCTACGCCGTACACGAACCCGTACCCTAAGCCGTACCCTAACCCTAACCCTAACCCTAAGCTACCCTTGACTGCTTCTGCCTCCAATAGATTTCCTAAGCACTAGTGTTTTAAGGAACAGGTTAAAAAGAGAATCCTAATGTGATTTCTTGATAATGGGTGTGTTCCTTATCTTCTCCTAGTGTCTAAACTCTTCTCCATGGCTGGACCCCCAAATAATATTCCTTGACGTGCTAAGGGGTATCTAGAGAGTGGGATAGGTTTAATAACTACCCTAACCCTAACGCGTACCCTAACCCTAACCCCTACCCTAACCCTAACACGTACCCTAATCCTAACCCGTAACCTAAACCGAGCCCTAACCCTCAAACTAACCCTAACCCTAACCCTAACCCATACCCTACGCCATACCCAAAGCCGGACCCGAACCCATATCCTAAGCCGTACCCTAACCCTAAACCTATCCCTAACCCTAACCCTAAGCTACCCTTGACTGCTTCTGCCTCCAATAGATTTCCTAAGCACTAGTGTATTAAGGAACAGGTTAAAAAGAGAATCCTAATGTGATTTCAGGATAATGGGTGTGTTCCTTATCTTCTCCTAGTGTCTAAACTCTTCTCCATGGCTGGACCCCCAAATAATATTCCTTGACCTGCTAAAGGGTATCTAGAGAGTGGGATAGGTTTAATAACTACCCTAACCCTAACGCGTACCCTAACCCTAACCCCTACCCTAACCCTAACACGTACACTAATCATAACCCGAACCCTAAAAAGAGCCCTAACCCTCAAACTAACCCTAACCCTAACCCTAACCCATACCCTATGCCATATCCAAACCCGTACCCGAACCCGTACCCTAAGCCGTACCCTAACCCTAACCCTAACCCTAAGCTACCTTTGACTGCTTCTGCCTCCAATAGATTTCCTAAGCACTAGTGTTTTAAGGAACAGGTTAAAAAGAGAATCCTAATGTGATTTCTTGATAATGGGTGTGTTCCTTATCTTCTCCTAGTGTCTAAACTCTTCTCCATGGCTGGACCCCCAAATAATATTCCTTGACGTGCTAAGGGGTATCTAGAGTGTGGGATAGGTTTAATAACTACCGTAACCCTAACGCGTACCCTAACCCTAACCCCTACCCTAACACTAACACGTACCCTAATCCTAACCCGTAACCTAAACCGAGCCCTAACCCTCAAACTAACCCTAACCCTAACCCTAACCCATACCCTACGCCGTACCCGAACCCGTACCCGAACCCGTACCCTAACACTAACCCTAACCCTAACCCTAACCCTAACCCTAAGCTACCCTTGACTGCTTCTGCCTCCAATAGATTTCCTAAGCACTAGTGTTTTAAGGAACAGGTTAAAAAGAGAATCCTAATGTGATTTCTTGATAATGGGTGTGTTCCTTATCTTCTCCTAGTGTCTAAACTCTTCTCCATGTCTGGACCCCCAAATAATATTCCTTGACGTGCTAAGGGGTATCTAGAGAGTGGGATAGGTTTAATAACTACCCTAACCCTAACGCGTACCCTAACCCTAACATGTACCCTAATCCTAACCCGTACCCTAAACCGAGCCCTAACCCTCAAACTAACCCTAAACCTAACCCTAACCCATACCCTATGCCGTACCCGAAGCCGTACCCGAACCCGTACCATAAGCCGTACCCTAACCCTAACCCTAACCCTAACCCTAAGCTACCCTTGACTACTTCTGCCTCCAATAGATTTCCTAAGCACTAGTGTTTTAAGGAACAGGTTAAAAAGAGAATCCTAATGTGATTTCAGGATAATGGGTGTGTTCCTTATCTTCTCCTAGTGTCTAAACTCTTCTCCATGGCTGGACCCCCAAATAATATTCCTTGACGTGCTAAAGGGTATCTAGAGAGTGGGATAGGTTTAATAACTACCCTAACCCTAACGCGTACCCTAACCCTAACCCCTACCCTAACCCTAACACGTACCCTAATCCTAACCCGTACCCTAAACCGAGCCCTAACCCTCAAACTAACCCTAACCCTAACCCATACCCTACGCAATAACCAAACCCGTACCCGAACCCGTACCCGAACCCGTACCCTAAGCCGTACCCTAACCCTAACCCTAAACCTAAGCTACCCATGACTGCTTCTGCCTCCAATAGATTTCCTAAGCACTAGTGTTTTAAGGAACAGGTTAAAAAGAGAATCCTAATGTGATTTCTTGATAATGGGTGTGTTCCTTATCTTCTCCTAGTTTCTGAACTCTTCTCCATGGATGGACCCCCAAATAATATTCCTTGACGTGCTAAGGGGTATCTAGGGAGTGGGATACGTTTAATAACTACCCTAAACCTAACGCGTACCCTAACCCTAACCCCTACCCTAACCCTAACACGAACCCTAATCCTAACCCGTACCCTAAACCGAGCCCTAACCTTCAAACTAACCCTAACCCTAACCCTAACCCATACCCTACGCCGTACTCGAACCCGTACCCGAACCCGTACCCTAAGCCGTACCCTAACCCTAACCCTAACCCTAACCCTAACCCTAAGCTACCCTTGACTGCTTCTGCCTCCAGTAGATTTCCTAAGCACTAGTGTTTTAAGGAACAGGTTAAAAAGAGAATCCTAATGTGATTTCTTGATAATGGGTGTGTTCCTTATCTTCTCCTAGTGTCTAAACTCTTCTCCATGGCTGGACACCCAAATAATATTCCTTGACGTGCTAAGGGGTATCTAGAGAGTGGGATAGGTTTAATAACTACCCTAACCCTAACGCGTACCCTAACCCTAACCCCTACCCTAACCCTAACACGTACCCTAATCCTAACCCGTACACTACACCGAGCCCTAACCCTCAAACTAACCCTAACCCTAACCCTAACCCATATCGTACGCCATAACCAAACCCGTACCCGAACCCGTATCCGAACCCGTACCCTAAGCCGTACCCCAACCCAAACCCTAACCCTAAGCTACCCTTGACTGCTTCTGCCTCCAATAGATTTCCTAAGCACTAGTGTTTTAAGGAACAGGTTAAAAAGAGAATCCTAACGTGATTTATTGATAATGGGTGTGTTCCTTATCTTCTCCGAGTGTCTAAACTCTTCTCCATGGCTGGACCCCCAAATAATATTCCTTGACGTGCTAAGGGGTATCTAGAGAGTGGGATAGGTTTAATAACTACCCTAACCCTAACGCGTACCCTAACCCTAACACCTACCCTAACCCTAACACGTACCCTAATCCTAACCCGTAACCTAAACCGAGCCCTAACCCTCAAACTAACCCTAACCCTAAACCTAACCCATACCCTACGCCGTACCCGAACCCGTACCCGAACCCGTACCCGAACCCGTACCCTAAGCCGTACCCTAACCCGAACCCTAACCCTAAGCTACCCTTGACTGCTTCTGCCTCCAATAGATTTCCTAAGCACTAGTGTTTTAAGGAACAGGTTAAAAAGAGAATCCTAATGTGATTTCTTGATAATGGGTGTGTTCCTTATCTTCTCCTAGTGTCTAAACTCTTCTCCATGGCTGGACCCCCCAATAATATTCCTTGACGTGCTAAGGGGTATCTAGAGAGTGGGATAGGTTTAATAACTACCCTAACCCTAACACGTACCCTAACCCTAACCCCTACCCTAACCCTAACACGTACCCTAATCCTAACCCGTACCCTAAACCGAGCCCTAACCTTCAAACTAACCCTAACCCTAACCCATACCCTACGCCGTACACGAACCCGTACCCGAAACCGTACCCTAAGCCGTACCCTAACCCTAACCCTAACCCTACACCTAACCCTAACCCTAAGCTACCCTTGACTGCTTCTGCCTCCAATAGATTTCCTAAGCACTAGTGTTTTAAGGAACAGGTTAAAAAGAGAATCCTAATGTGATTTCTTGATAATGGGTGTGTTCCTCATCTTCTCCTACTGTCTAAATTCTTCTCCATGGCTGGACCCCCAAATAATATTCCTTGACGTGCTAAGGGTTATCTAGGGAGTGGGATAGGTTTAATAACTACCCTAACCCTAACGTGTACCCTAACCCTAACCCCTACCCTAACCCTAACACGAACCCTAATCCTAACCCATACCCTAAACCGAGCCCTAACCTTCAAACTAACCCTAACCCTAACCCTAACCCATACCCTACGCCATACACGAACCCGTACCCGAACCCGTACCCTAAGCCGTACCCTAACCCTAACCCTAACCCTAACCCTAACCCTAAGCTACCCTTGACTGCTTCTGCCTCCAATAGATTTCCTAAGCACTAGTGTTTTAAGGAACAGGTTAAAAAGAGAATCCTAATGTGATTTCTTGATAATGGGTGTGTTCCTTATCTTCTCCTAGTGTCTAAACTCTTCTCCATGGCTGGACACCCAAATAATATTCCTTGACGTGCTAAGGGGTATCTAGAGAGTGGGATAGGTTTAATAACTACCCTAACCCTAACGCGTACCCTAACCCTAACCCCTACCCTAACCCTAACATGTACCCTAATCCTAACCCGTACCCTACACCGAGCCCTAACCCTCAAACTAACCCTAACCCTAACCCTAACCCATATCGTATGCCATACCCAAACCCGTACCCGAACCCGTACCCGAACCCGTACCCTAAGCCGTACCCTAACCCAAAACCTAACCCTAAGCTACCCTTTACTGCTTCTGCCTCCGATAGATTTCCTAAGCACTAGTGTTTTAAGGAACAGATTCAAAAGAGAATCCTAATGTGATTTATTGATAATGGGTGTGTTCCTTATCTTCTCCTAGTGTCTAAACTCTTCTCCATGGCTGGACCCCCAAATAATATTCCTTGACGTGCTAAGGGGTATCTAGAGAGTGGGATAGGTTTAATAACTACCCTAACCCTAACGCGTACCCTAACCCTAAACCCTACCCTAACCCTAACACGTACCCTAATCCTAACCCGTAACCTAAACCGAGCCCTAACCCTCAAACTAACCCTAACCCTAAACCTAACCCATACCCTACGCCGTACCCGAACCCGTACCCGAACCCGTACCCGAACCCGTACCCTAAGCCGTACCCTAACCCTAACCCTAACCCTAAGCTACCCTTGACTGCTTCTGCCTCCAATAGATTTCCTAAGCACTAGTGTTTTAAGGAACAGGTTAAAAAGAGAATCCTAATGTGATTTCTTGATAATGGGTGTGTTCCTTATCTTCTCCTAGTGTCTAAACTCTTCTCCATGGCTGGACCCCCAAATAATATTCCTTGACGTGCTAAGGGGTATCTAGAGAGTGGGATAGGTTTAATAACTACCCTAACCCTAACGCGTACCCTAACCCTAACCCCTACCCTAACCCTAACACGTACCCTAATCCTAACCCGTACCCTAAACCGAGCCCTAACCTTCAAACTAACCCTAAACCTAACCCACACCCTACGCCATACACGAACCCGTACCCGAAACCGTACCCTAAGCCGTACCCTAACCCTAACCCTAACCCTAACCCTAACCCTAACCCTAAGCTACCTTTGACTGCTTCTGCCTCCAATAGATTTCCTAAGCACTAGTGTTTTAAGGAACAGGTTAAAAAGAGAATCCTAATGTGATTTCTTGATAATGGGTGTGTTCCTTATCTTCTCCTAGTGTCTAAACTCTTCTCCATGGCTGGACCCCCAAATAATATTCCTTGACGTGCTAAGGGGTATCTAGAGTGTGGGATAGGTTTAATAACTACCGTAACCCTAACGCGTACCCTAACCCTAACCCCTACCCTAACACTAACACGTACCCTAATCCTAACCCGTAACCTAAACCGAGCCCTAACCCTCAAACTAACCCTAACCCTAACCCTAACCCATACCCTACGCCGTACCCGAACCCGTACCCGAACCCGTACCCTAACACTAACCCTAACCCTAACCCTAACCCTAACCCTAAGCTACCCTTGACTGCTTCTGCCTCCAATAGATTTCCTAAGCACTAGTGTTTTAAGGAACAGGTTAAAAAGAGAATCCTAATGTGATTTCTTGATAATGGGTGTGTTCCTTATCTTCTCCTAGTGTCTAAACTCTTCTCCATGTCTGGACCCCCAAATAATATTCCTTGACGTGCTAAGGGGTATCTAGAGAGTGGGATAGGTTTAATAACTACCCTAACCCTAACGCGTACCCTAACCCTAACATGTACCCTAATCCTAACCCGTACCCTAAACCGAGCCCTAACCCTCAAACTAACCCTAAACCTAACCCTAACCCATACCCTACGCCGTACCCGAAGCCGTACCCGAACCCGTACCATAAGCCGTACCCTAACCCTAACCCTAACCCTAACCCTAAGCTACCCTTGACTACTTCTGCCTCCAATAGATTTCCTAAGCACTAGTGTTTTAAGGAACAGGTTAAAAAGAGAATCCTAATGTGATTTCAGGATAATGGGTGTGTTCCTTATCTTCTCCTAGTGTCTAAACTCTTCTCCATGGCTGGACCCCCAAATAATATTCCTTGACGTGCTAAAGGGTATCTAGAGAGTGGGATAGGTTTAATAACTACCCTAACCCTAACGCGTACCCTAACCCTAACCCCTACCCTAACCCTAACACGTACCCTAATCCTAACCCGTACCCTAAACCGAGCCCTAACCCTCAAACTAACCCTAACCCTAACCCATACCCTACGCAATAACCAAACCCGTACCCGAACCCGTACCCGAACCCGTACCCTAAGCCGTACCCTAACCCTAACCCTAAACCTAAGCTACCCATGACTGCTTCTGCCTCCAATAGATTTCCTAAGCACTAGTGTTTTAAGGAACAGGTTAAAAAGAGAATCCTAATGTGATTTCTTGATAATGGGTGTGTTCCTTATCTTCTCCTAGTTTCTGAACTCTTCTCCATGGATGGACCCCCAAATAATATTCCTTGACGTGCTAAGGGGTATCTAGGGAGTGGGATAGGTTTAATAACTACCCTAAACCTAACGCGTAGCCTAACCCTAACCCCTACCCTAACCCTAACACGAACCCTAATCCTAACCCGTACCCTAAACCGAGCCCTAACCTTCAAACTAACCCTAACCCTAACCCTAACCCATACCCTACGCCGTACTCGAACCCGTACCCGAACCCGTACCCTAAGCCGTACCCTAACCCTAACCCTAACCCTAACCCTAACCCTAAGCTACCCTTGACTGCTTCTGCCTCCAGTAGATTTCCTAAGCACTAGTGTTTTAAGGAACAGGTTAAAAAGAGAATCCTAATGTGATTTCTTGATAATGGGTGTGTTCCTTATCTTCTCCTAGTGTCTAAACTCTTCTCCATGGCTGGACACCCAAATAATATTCCTTGACGTGCTAAGGGGTATCTAGAGAGTGGGATAGGTTTAATAACTACCCTAACCCTAACGCGTACCCTAACCCTAACCCCTACCCTAACCCTAACACGTACCCTAATCCTAACCCGTACACTACACCGAGCCCTAACCCTCAAACTAACCCTAACCCTAACCCTAACCCATATCGTACGCCATAACCAAACCCGTACCCGAACCCGTATCCGAACCCGTACCCTAAGCCGTACCCTAACCCAAACCCTAACCCTAAGCTACCCTTGACTGCTTCTGCCTCCAATAGATTTCCTAAGCACTAGTGTTTTAAGGAACAGGTTAAAAAGAGAATCCTAACGTGATTTATTGATAATGGGTGTGTTCCTTATCTTCTCCGAGTGTCTAAACTCTTCTCCATGGCTGGACCCCCAAATAATATTCCTTGACGTGCTAAGGGGTATCTAGAGAGTGGGATAGGTTTAATAACTACCCTAACCCTAACGCGTACCCTAACCCTAACACCTACCCTAACCCTAACACGTACCCTAATCCTAACCCGTAACCTAAACCGAGCCCTAACCCTCAAACTAACCCTAACCCTAAACCTAACCCATACCCTACGCCGTACCCGAACCCGTACCCGAACCCGTACCCGAACCCGTACCCTAAGCCGTACCCTAACCCGAACCCTAACCCTAAGCTACCCTTGACTGCTTCTGCCTCCAATAGATTTCCTAAGCACTAGTGTTTTAAGGAACAGGTTAAAAAGAGAATCCTAATGTGATTTCTTGATAATGGGTGTGTTCCTTATCTTCTCCTAGTGTCTAAACTCTTCTCCATGGCTGGACCCCCCAATAATATTCCTTGACGTGCTAAGGGGTATCTAGAGAGTGGGATAGGTTTAATAACTACCCTAACCCTAACACGTACCCTAACCCTAACCCCTACCCTAACCCTAACACGTACCCTAATCCTAACCCGTACCCTAAACCGAGCCCTAACCTTCAAACTAACCCTAACCCTAACCCATACCCTACGCCGTACACGAACCCGTACCCGAAACCGTACCCTAAGCCGTACCCTAACCCTAACCCTAACCCTACACCTAACCCTAACCCTAAGCTACCCTTGACTGCTTCTGCCTCCAATAGATTTCCTAAGCACTAGTGTTTTAAGGAACAGGTTAAAAAGAGAATCCTAATGTGATTTCTTGATAATGGGTGTGTTCCTCATCTTCTCCTACTGTCTAAATTCTTCTCCATGGCTGGACCCCCAAATAATATTCCTTGACGTGCTAAGGGTTATCTAGGGAGTGGGATAGGTTTAATAACTACCCTAACCCTAACGTGTACCCTAACCCTAACCCCTACCCTAACCCTAACACGAACCCTAATCCTAACCCATACCCTAAACCGAGCCCTAACCTTCAAACTAACCCTAACCCTAACCCTAACCCATACCCTACGCCATACACGAACCCGTACCCGAACCCGTACCCTAAGCCGTACCCTAACCCTAACCCTAACCCTAACCCTAACCCTAAGCTACCCTTGACTGCTTCTGCCTCCAATAGATTTCCTAAGCACTAGTGTTTTAAGGAACAGGTTAAAAAGAGAATCCTAATGTGATTTCTTGATAATGGGTGTGTTCCTTATCTTCTCCTAGTGTCTAAACTCTTCTCCATGGCTGGACACCCAAATAATATTCCTTGACGTGCTAAGGGGTATCTAGAGAGTGGGATAGGTTTAATAACTACCCTAACCCTAACGCGTACCCTAACCCTAACCCCTACCCTAACCCTAACATGTACCCTAATCCTAACCCGTACCCTACACCGAGCCCTAACCCTCAAACTAACCCTAACCCTAACCCTAACCCATATCGTATGCCATACCCAAACCCGTACCCGAACCCGTACCCGAACCCGTACCCTAAGCCGTACCCTAACCCAAACCCTAACCCTAAGCTACCCTTTACTGCTTCTGCCTCCGATAGATTTCCTAAGCACTAGTGTTTTAAGGAACAGATTCAAAAGAGAATCCTAATGTGATTTATTGATAATGGGTGTGTTCCTTATCTTCTCCTAGTGTCTAAACTCTTCTCCATGGCTGGACCCCCAAATAATATTCCTTGACGTGCTAAGGGGTATCTAGAGAGTGGGATAGGTTTAATAACTACCCTAACCCTAACGCGTACCCTAACCCTAAACCCTACCCTAACCCTAACACGTACCCTAATCCTAACCCGTAACCTAAACCGAGCCCTAACCCTCAAACTAACCCTAACCCTAAACCTAACCCATACCCTACGCCGTACCCGAACCCGTACCCGAACCCGTACCCGAACCCGTACCCTAAGCCGTACCCTAACCCTAACCCTAACCCTAAGCTACCCTTGACTGCTTCTGCCTCCAATAGATTTCCTAAGCACTAGTGTTTTAAGGAACAGGTTAAAAAGAGAATCCTAATGTGATTTCTTGATAATGGGTGTGTTCCTTATCTTCTCCTAGTGTCTAAACTCTTCTCCATGGCTGGACCCCCAAATAATATTCCTTGACGTGCTAAGGGGTATCTAGAGAGTGGGATAGGTTTAATAACTACCCTAACCCTAACGCGTACCCTAACCCTAACCCCTACCCTAACCCTAACACGTACCCTAATCCTAACCCGTACCCTAAACCGAGCCCTAACCTTCAAACTAACCCTAACCCTAACCCACACCCTACGCCATACACGAACCCGTACCCGAAACCGTACCCTAAGCCGTACCCTAACCCTAACCCTAACCCTAACCCTAACCCTAAGCTACCTTTGACTGCTTCTGCCTCCAATAGATTTCCTAAGCACTAGTGTTTTAAGGAACAGGTTAAAAAGAGAATCCTAATGTGATTTCTTGATAATGGGTGTGTTCCTTATCTTCTCCTAGTGTCTAAACTCTTCTCCATGGCTGGACCCCCAAATAATATTCCTTGACGTGCTAAGGGGTATCTAGAGTGTGGGATAGGTTTAATAACTACCGTAACCCTAACGCGTACCCTAACCCTAACCCCTACCCTAACACTAACACGTACCCTAATCCTAACCCGTAACCTAAACCGAGCCCTAACCCTCAAACTAACCCTAACCCTAACCCTAACCCATACCCTACGCCGTACCCGAACCCGTACCCGAACCCGTACCCTAACACTAACCCTAACCCTAACCCTAACCCTAACCCTAAGCTACCCTTGACTGCTTCTGCCTCCAATAGATTTCCTAAGCACTAGTGTTTTAAGGAACAGGTTAAAAAGAGAATCCTAATGTGATTTCTTGATAATGGGTGTGTTCCTTATCTTCTCCTAGTGTCTAAACTCTTCTCCATGTCTGGACCCCCAAATAATATTCCTTGACGTGCTAAGGGGTATCTAGAGAGTGGGATAGGTTTAATAACTACCCTAACCCTAACGCGTACCCTAACCCTAACATGTACCCTAATCCTAACCCGTACCCTAAACCGAGCCCTAACCCTCAAACTAACCCTAAACCTAACCCTAACCCATACCCTACGCCGTACCCGAAGCCGTACCCGAACCCGTACCATAAGCCGTACCCTAACCCTAACCCTAACCCTAACCCTAAGCTACCCTTGACTACTTCTGCCTCCAATAGATTTCCTAAGCACTAGTGTTTTAAGGAAGAGGTTAAAAAGAGAATCCTAATGTGATTTCTTGATAATGGGTGTGTTCCTCATCTTCTCCTAGTGTCTAAACTCTTCTCCATGGCTGGACCCCCAAATAATATTCCTTGACGTGCTAAGGGTTATCTAGAGAGTGGGATAGGTTTAATAACTACCCTAACCCTAACGCGTACCCTAACCCTAACCCCTACCCTAACCCTAAGACGTACCCTAATCCTAACCCGTAACCTAAACCGAGCCCTAACCCTCAAACTAACCCTAACCCTAACCCTAACCCATACCCTACGCCATACCCGAACCCGTACCCGAACCCGTACACTAAGCCGTACCCTAACCCTAACCCTAACCCTAACCCTAAACCTAAACCTAACCCTAACCCTAAGCTACCCTTCACTGCTTCTGCCTCCAATAGATTTCCTAAGCACTAGTGTATTAAGGAACAGGTTAAGAAGAGAATCCTAATGTGATTTCAGGATAATGGGTGTGTTCCTTATCTTCTCCTACTGTCTAAACTCTTCTCCATGGCTGGACCCCCAAATAATATTCCTTGACGTGCTAAGGGGTATCTAGGGAGTGGGATAGGTTTAATAACTACCCTAACCCTAACGCGTACCCTAACCCTAACCCCTACCCTAACCCTAACACGAACCCTAATCCTAACCCGTACCCTAAACCGAGCCCTAACCTTCAAACTAACCCTAACCCTAACCCTAACCCATACCCTACGCCGTACACGAACCCGTACCCGAACCCGTACCCTAAGCCGTACCCTAACCCTAACCCTAACCCTAAGCTACCCTTGACTGCTTCTGCCTCCAATAGATTTCCTAAGCACTAGTGTTTTAAGGAACAGGTTAAAAAGAGAATCCTAATGTGATTTCTTGATAATGGGTGTGTTCCTTATCTTCTCCTAGTGTCTAAACTCTTCTCCATGGCTGGACCCCCAAATAATATTCCTTGACGTGCTAAAGGGTATCTAGAGAGTGGGATAGGTTTAATAACTACCCTAACCCTAACGCGTACCCTAACCCTAACCCCTACCCTAACCCTAACACGAACCCTAATCCTAACCCGTACCCTAAACCGAGCCCTAACCTTCAAACTAACCCTAACCCTAACCCATACCCTACGCCGTACACGAACCCGTACCCGAAACCGTACCCTAAGCCGTACCCTAACCCTAACCCTAACCCTAAACCTAACCCTAACCCTAAGCTACCCTTGAATGCTTCTGCCTCCAATAGATTTCCTAAGCACTAGTGTTTTAAGGAACAGGTTAAACAGAGAATCCTAATGTGATTTCTTGATAATGGGTGTGTTCCCTATCTTCTCCTAGTGTCTAAACACTTCTCCATGGCTGGACACCCAAATAATATTCCTTGACGTGCTAAGGGGTATCTAGAGAGTGGGATAGGTTTAATAACTACCCTAACCCTAACGCGTACCCTAACCCTAACACGTACCCTAATCCTAACCCGTACCCTAAACCGAGCCCTAACCCTCAAACTAACCCTAACCCTAACCCTAAACCATACCCTACGCCGTACCCGAACCCGTACCCGAACCCGTACCCTAACCGTACCCTAAAGCTAACCCTAACCCTAACCCTAACCCTAACCCTAAGCTACCCTTGACTGCTTCTGCCTCCAATAGATTTCCTAAGCACTAGTGTTTTAAGGAACAGGTTAAAAAGAGAATCCTAATGTGATTTCTTGATAATGGGTGTGTTCCTCATCTTCTCCTAGTGTCTAAACTCTTCTCCATGGCTGGACCCCCAAATAATATTCCTTGACGTGCTAAGGGCTATCTAGGGAGTGGGATAGGTTTAATAACTACCCTAACCCTAACGCGTACCCTAACCGTAACCCCTACCCTAACCCTAAGACGTACCCTAATCTTAACCCGTAACCTAAACCGAGCCCTAACCCTCAAACTAACCCTAACCCTAACCCTAACCCATACCTTACGCCATACCCGAACCCGTACCCGAACCCGTACACTAAGCCGTACCCTAACCCTAACCGTAACCCTAACCCTAAACCTAAACCTAACCCTAACCCTAAGCTACCCTTGACTGCTTCTGCCTCCAATAGATTTCCTAAGCACTAGTGTATTAAGGAACAGGTTAAAAAGAGAATCCTAATGTGATTTCAGGATAATGGGTGTGTTCCTTATCTTCTCCTACTGTCTAAACTCTTCTCCATGGCTGGACCCCCAAATAATATTCCTTGACGTGCTAAGGGGTATCTAGGGAGTGGGATAGGTTTAATAACTACCCTAACCCTAACGCGTACCCTAACCCTAAACCCTACCCTAACCCTAACACGTACCCTAATCCTAACCCGTACCCTACACCGAGCCCTAACCCTCAAACTAACCCTAACCCTAACCCTAACCTATATCGTACGCAATACCCAAACCCGTACCCGAACCCGTACCCGAACCCGTACCCTAAGCCGTACCCTAACCCAAACCCTAACCCTAAGCTACCCTTGACTGCTTCTGCCTCCAATAGATTTCCTAAGCACTAGTGTTTTAAGGAACAGGTTAAAAAGAGAATCCTAATGTGATTTATTGATAATGGGTGTGTTCCTTATCTTCTCCTAGTGTCTAAACTCTTCTCCATGGCTGGACCCCCAAATAATATTCCTTGACGTGCTAAAGGGTATCTAGAGAGTGGGATAGGTTTAATAACTACCCTAACCCTAACGCGTACCCTAACCCTAACCCCTACCCTAACCCTAACACGTACCCTAATCCTAACCCGTAACCTAAACCGAGCCCTAACCCTCAAACTAACCCTAACCCTAAACCTAACCCATACCCTACGCCGTACCCGAACCCGTACCCGAACCCGTACCCGAACCCGTACCCTAAGCCGTACCCTAACCCTAACCCTAACCCTAAGCTACCCTTGACTGCTTCTGCCTCCAATAGATTTCCTAAGCACTAGTGTTTTAAGGAACAGGTTAAAAAGAGAATCCTAATGTGATTTCTTGATAATGGGTGTGTTCCTTATCTTCTCCTAGTGTCTAAACTCTTCTCCATGGCTGGACACCCAAATAATATTCCTTGACGTGCTAAGGGGTATCTAGAGAGTGGGATAGGTTTAATAACTACCCTAACCCTAACGCGTACCCTAACCCTAACCCGTACCCTAACCCTAACACGTACCCTAATCCTAACCCGTAACCTAAACCGAGCCCTAACCTTCAAACTAACCCTAACCCTAACCCATACCCTACGCCGTACACGAACCCGTACCCGAAACCGTACCCTAAGCCGTACCCTAACCCTAACCCTAACCCTAAACCTAACCCTAACCCTAAGCTACCCTTGACTGCTTCTGCCTCCAATAGATTTCCTAAGCACTAGTGTTTTAAGGAACAGGTTAAAAAGAGAATCCTAATGTGATTTCTTGATAATGGGTGTGTTCCTTATCTTCTCCTAGTGTCTAAACTCTTCTCCATGGCTGGACACCCAAATAATATTCCTTGACGTGCTAAGGGGTATCTAGAGAGTGGGATAGGTTTAATAACTACCCTAACCCTAACGCGTACCCTAACCCTAACCCCTACCCTAACCCTAACACGTACCCTAATCCTAACCCGTACCCTACACCGAGCCCTAACCCTCAAACTAACCCTAACCCTAACCCTAACCCATATCGTATGCCATACCCAAACCCGTACCCGAACCCGTACCCGAACCCGTACCCTAAGCCGTACCCTAACCCAAACCCTAACCCTAAGCTACCCTTGACTGCTTCTGCCTCCAATAGATTTCCTAAGCACTAATGTTTTAAGGAACAGGTTAAAAAGAGAATCCTAATGTGATTTCTTGATAATGGGTGTGTTCCTCATCTTCTCCTAGTGTCTAAACTCTTCTCCATGGCTGGACCCCCAAATAATATTCCTTGACGTGCTAAGGGGTATCTAGAGAGTGGGATAGGTTTAATAACTACCCTAACCCTAACGCGTACCCTAACCCTAACCCCTACACTAACCCTAACACGTACCCTAATCCTAACCCGTACCCTAAACCGAGCCCTAACCTTCAAACTAACCCTAACCCTAACCCATACCCTACGCCATACACGAACCCGTACCCGAAACCGTACCCTAAGCCGTACCCTAACCCTAACCCTAACCCTAAACCTAACCCTAACCCTAAGCTACCCTTGACTGCTTCTGCCTCCAATAGATTTCCTAAGCACTAGTGTTTTAAGGAACAGGTTAAAAAGAGAATCCTAATGTGATTTCTTGATAATGGGTGTGTTCCTCATCTTCTCCTAGTGTCTAAACTCTTCTCCATGGCTGGACCCCCAAATAATATTCCTTGACGTGCTAAGGGGTATCTAGAGAGTGGGATAGGTTTAATAACTACCCTAACCCTAACGCGTACCCTAACCCTAACCCCTACCCTAACCCTAACACGTACCCTAATCCTAACCCGTACCCTAAACCGAGCCCTAACCTTCAAACTAACCCTAACCCTAACCCATAACCTACGCCATACACGAACCCGTACCCGAAACCGTACCCTAAGCCGTACCCAAACCCTAACCCTAACCCTAAACCTAACCCTAACCCTAAGCTACCCTTGACTGCTTCTGCCTCCAATAGATTTCCTAAGCACTATTATTTTAAGGAACAGGTTAAAAAGAGAATCCTAATGTGATTTCTTGATAATGGGTGTGTTCCTTATCTTCTCCTAGTGTCTAAACTCTTCTCCATGGCTGGACACCCAAATAATATTCCTTGACGTGCTAAGGGGTATCTAGAGAGTGGGATAGGTTTAATAACTACCCTAACCCTAACGCGTACCCTAACCCTAACACGTACCCTAATCCTAACCCGTACCCTAAACCGAGCCCTAACCATCAAACAAACCCTAAACCTAACCCTAACCCATACCCTACGCCGTACCCGAACCCGTACCCGAACCCATACCCTAAGCCGTACCCTAAAGCTAACCCTAACCCTAACCCTAACCCTAACCCTAAGCTACCCTTGACTGCTTCTGCCTCCAATAGATTTCCTAAGCACTAGTGTTTTAAGGAACAGGTTAAAAAGAGAATCCTAATGTGATTTCTTGATAATGGGTGTGTTCCTCATCTTCTCCTAGTGTCTAAACTCTTCTCCATGGCTGGACCCCCAAATAATATTCCTTGACGTGCTAAGGGGTATCTAGAGAGTGGGATAGGTTTAATAACTACCCTAACCCTAACGCGTACCCTAACCCTAACCTCTACCCTAACCCTAACACGTACCCTAATCCTAACCCGTAACCTAAACCGAGCCCTAACCCTCAAACTAACCCTAACCCTAACCCTAACCCATACCCTACGCCGTACCCGAACCCGTACCTGAACCCGTACCCTAAGCCGTACCCTAACCCTAACCCTAACCCTAAGCTACCCTTGACTGCTTCTGCCTCCAATAGATTTCCTAAGCACTAGTGTTTTAAGGAACAGGTTAAAAAGAGAATCCTAATGTGATTTCTTGATAATGGGTGTGTTCCTTATCTTCTCCTAGTGTCTAAACTCTTCTCCATGGCTGGACCCCCAAATAATATTCCTTGACGTGCTAAGGGGTATCTAGAGAGTGGGATAGGTTTAATAACTACCCTAACCCTAACGCGTACCCTAACCCTAACCCTACCCTAACCCTAACACGTACCCTAATCCTAACCCGTAACCTAAACCGAGCCCTAACCCTCAAACTAACACTAACCCTAAACCTAACCCATACCCTACGCTGTACCAGAACCCGTACCCGAACCCGTACCCGAACCCGTACCGTAAGCCGTACCCTAACCCTAACCCTAACCCTAACCCTAAGCTACCCTTGACTGCTTCTGCCCCCAATAGATTTCCTAAGCACTAGTGTTTTAAGGAACAGGTTAAAAAGAGAATCCTAATGTGATTTCTTGATAATGGGTGTGTTCCTTATCTTCTCCTAGTGTCTAAACTCTTCTCCATGGCTGGACCCCCAAATAATATTCCTTGACGTGCTAAAGGGTATCTAGAGAGTGGGATAGGTTTAATAACTACCCTAACCCTAACGCGTACCCTAACCCTAACCCCTACCCTAACCCTAACACGAACCCTAATCCTAACCCGTACCCTAAACCGAGCCCTAACCTTCAAACTAACCCTAACCCTAACCCATACCCTACGCCGTACACGAACCCGTACCCGAAACCGTACCCTAAGCCGTACCCTAACCCTAACCCTAACCCTAAACCTAACCCTAACCCTAAGCTACCCTTGAATGCTTCTGCCTCCAATAGATTTCCTAAGCACTAGTGTTTTAAGGAACAGGTTAAACAGAGAATCCTAATGTGATTTCTTGATAATGGGTGTGTTCCCTATCTTCTCCTAGTGTCTAAACACTTCTCCATGGCTGGACACCCAAATAATATTCCTTGACGTGCTAAGGGGTATCTAGAGAGTGGGATAGGTTTAATAACTACCCTAACCCTAACGCGTACCCTAACCCTAACACGTACCCTAATCCTAACCCGTACCCTAAACCGAGCCCTAACCCTCAAACTAACCCTAACCCTAACCCTAACCCATACCCTACGCCGTACCCGAACCCGTACCCGAACCCGTACCCTAACCGTACCCTAAAGCTAACCCTAACCCTAACCCTAACCCTAACCCTAAGCTACCCTTGACTGCTTCTGCCTCCAATAGATTTCCTAAGCACTAGTGTTTTAAGGAACAGGTTAAAAAGAGAATCCTAATGTGATTTCTTGATAATGGGTGTGTTCCTCATCTTCTCCTAGTGTCTAAACTCTTCTCCATGGCTGGACCCCCAAATAATATTCCTTGACGTGCTAAGGGCTATCTAGGGAGTGGGATAGGTTTAATAACTACCCTAACCCTAACGCGTACCCTAACCGTAACCCCTACCCTAACCCTAAGACGTACCCTAATCCTAACCCGTAACCTAAACCGAGCCCTAAACCTCAAACTAACCCTAACCCTAACCCTAACCCATACCCTACGCCATACCCGAACCCGTACCCGAACCCGTACACTAAGCCGTACCCTAACCCTAACCGTAACCCTAACCCTAAACCTAAACCTAACACTAACCCTAAGCTACCCTTGACTGCTTCTGCCTCCAATAGATTTCCTAAGCACTAGTGTTTTAAGGAACAGGTTAAAAAGAGAATCCTAATGTGATTTATTGATAATGGGTGTGTTCCTTATCTTCTCCTAGTGTCTAAACTCTTCTCCATGGCTGGACCCCCAAATAATATTCCTTGACGTGCTAAAGGGTATCTAGAGAGTGGGATAGGTTTAATAACTACCCTAACCCTAACGCGTACCCTATCCCTAACCCCTACCCTAACCCTAACACGTAACCTAATCCTAACCCGTACCCTACACCGAGCCCTAACCCTCAAACTAACCCTAACCCTAACCCTAACCCATATCGTACGCCATACCCAAACCCGTACCCAAACCCGTACCCGAACCCGTACCCTAAGCCGTACCCTAACCCAAACCCTAACCCTAAGCTACCCTTGACTGCTTCTCCCTCCAATAGATTTCCTAAGCACTAGTGTTTTAAGGAACAGGTTAAAAAGAGAATCCTAATGTGATTTATTGATAATGGGTGTGTTCCATATCTTCTCCTAGTGTCTAAACTCTTCTCCATGGCTGGACACCCAAATAATATTCCTTGACGTGCTAAGGGGTATCTAGAGAGTGGGATAGGTTTAATAACTACCCTAACCCTAACGCGTACCCTAACCCTAACCCCTAACCTAACCCTAACACGTACCCTAATCCTAACCCGTAACCTAAACCGAGCCCTAACCCTCAAACTAACACTAACCCTAAACCTAACCCATACCCTACGCCGTACAAGAACCCGTACCCGAACCCGTACCCGAACCCGTACCCTAAGCCGTACCCTAACCCTAACCCTAACCCTAAGCTACCCTTGACTGCTTCTGCCTCCAATAGATTTCCTAAGCACTAGTGTTTTAAGGAACAGGTTAAAAAGAGAATCCTAATGTGATTTCTTGATAATGGGTGTGTTCCTTATCTTCTCCTAGTGTCTAAACTCTTCTCCATGGCTGGACCCCCAAATAATATTCCTTGACGTGCTAAAGGGTATCTAGAGAGTGGGATAGGTTTAATAACTACCCTAACCCTAACGCGTACCCTAACCCTAACCCCTACCCTAACCCTAACACGAACCCTAATCCTAACCCGTACCCTAAACCGAGCCCTAACCTTCAAACTAACCCTAACCCTAACCCATACCCTACGCCGTACACGAACCCGTACCCGAAACCGTACCCTAAGCCGTACCCTAACCCTAACCCTAACCCTAAACCTAACCCTAACCCTAAGCTACCCTTGAATGCTTCTGCCTCCAATAGATTTCCTAAGCACTAGTGTTTTAAGGAACAGGTTAAACAGAGAATCCTAATGTGATTTCTTGATAATGGGTGTGTTCCCTATCTTCTCCTAGTGTCTAAACACTTCTCCATGGCTGGACACCCAAATAATATTCCTTGACGTGCTAAGGGGTATCTAGAGAGTGGGATAGGTTTAATAACTACCCTAACCCTAACGCGTACCCTAACCCTAACACGTACCCTAATCCTAACCCGTACCCTAAACCGAGCCCTAACCCTCAAACTAACCCTAACCCTAACCCTAAACCATACCCTACGCCGTACCCGAACCCGTACCCGAACCCGTACCCTAACCGTACCCTAAAGCTAACCCTAACCCTAACCCTAACCCTAACCCTAAGCTACCCTTGACTGCTTCTGCCTCCAATAGATTTCCTAAGCACTAGTGTTTTAAGGAACAGGTTAAAAAGAGAATCCTAATGTGATTTCTTGATAATGGGTGTGTTCCTCATCTTCTCCTAGTGTCTAAACTCTTCTCCATGGCTGGACCCCCAAATAATATTCCTTGACGTGCTAAGGGCTATCTAGGGAGTGGGATAGGTTTAATAACTACCCTAACCCTAACGCGTACCCTAACCGTAACCCCTACCCTAACCCTAAGACGTACCCTAATCCTAACCCGTAACCTAAACCGAGCCCTAACCCTCAAACTAACCCTAACCCTAACCCTAACCCATACCCTACGCCATACCCGAACCCGTACCCGAACCCGTACACTAAGCCGTACCCTAACCCTAACCGTAACCCTAACCCTAAACCTAAACCTAACCCTAACCCTAAGCTACCCTTGACTGCTTCTGCCTCCAATAGATTTCCTAAGCACTAGTGTATTAAGGAACAGGTTAAAAAGAGAATCCTAATGTGATTTCAGGATAATGGGTGTGTTCCTTATCTTCTCCTACTGTCTAAACTCTTCTCCATGGCTGGACCCCCAAATAATATTCCTTGACGTGCTAAGGGGTATCTAGGGAGTGGGATAGGTTTAATAACTACCCTAACCCTAACGCGTACCCTAACCCTAAACCCTACCCTAACCCTAACACGTACCCTAATCCTAACCCGTACCCTACACCGAGCCCTAACCCTCAAACTAACCCTAACCCTAACCCTAACCCATATCGTACGCAATACCCAAACCCGTACCCGAACCCGTACCCGAACCCGTACCCTAAGCCGTACCCTAACCCAAACCCTAACCCTAAGCTACCCTTGACTGCTTCTGCCTCCAATAGATTTCCTAAGCACTAGTGTTTTAAGGAACAGGTTAAAAAGAGAATCCTAATGTGATTTATTGATAATGGGTGTGTTCCTTATCTTCTCCTAGTGTCTAAACTCTTCTCCATGGCTGGACCCCCAAATAATATTCCTTGACGTGCTAAAGGGTATCTAGAGAGTGGGATAGGTTTAATAACTACCCTAACCCTAACGCGTACCCTAACCCTAACCCCTACCCTAACCCTAACACGTACCCTAATCCTAACCCGTAACCTAAACCGAGCCCTAACCCTCAAACTAACCCTAACCCTAAACCTAACCCATACCCTACGCCGTACCCGAACCCGTACCCGAAACCGTACCCGAACCCGTACCCTAAGCCGTACCCTAACCCTAACCCTAACCCTAAGCTACCCTTGACTGCTTCTGCCTCCAATAGATTTCCTAAGCACTAGTGTTTTAAGGAACAGGTTAAAAAGAGAATCCTAATGTGATTTCTTGATAATGGGTGTGTTCCTTATCTTCTCCTAGTGTCTAAACTCTTCTCCATGGCTGGACCCCCAAATAATATTCCTTGACGTGCTAAGGGGTATCTAGAGAGTGGGATAGGTTTAATAACTACCCTAACCCTAACGCGTACCCTAACCCTAACCCGTACCCTAACCCTAACACGTACCCTAATCCTAACCCGTAACCTAAACCGAGCCCTAACCTTCAAACTAACACTAACCCTAACCCATACCCTACGCCGTACACGAACCCGTACCCGAAACCGTACCCTAAGCCGTACCCTAACCCTAACCCTAACCCTAAACCTAACCCTAACCCTAAGCTACCCTTGACTGCTTCTGCCTCCAATAGATTTCCTAAGCACTAGTGTTTTAAGGAACAGGTTAAAAAGAGAATCCTAATGTGATTTCTTGATAATGGGTGTGTTCCTTATCTTCTCCTAGTGTCTAAACTCTTCTCCATGGCTGGACACCCAAATAATATTCCTTGACGTGCTAAGGGGTATCTAGAGAGTGGGATAGGTTTAATAACTACCCTAACCCTAACGCGTACCCTAACCCTAACCCCTACCCTAACCCTAACACGTACCCTAATCCTAACCCGTACCCTACACCGAGCCCTAACCCTCAAACTAACCCTAACCCTAACCCTAACCCATATCGTATGCCAAACCCAATCCCGTACCCGAACCCGTACCCGAACCCGTACCCTAAGCCGTACCCTAACCCAAACCCTAACCCTAAGCTACCCTTGACTGCTTCTGCCTCCAATAGATTTCCTAAGCACTAGTGTTTTAAGGAACAGGTTAAAAATAGAATCCTAATGTGATTTCTTGATAATGGGTGTGTTCCTCATCTTCTCCTAGTGTCTAAACTCTTCTCCATGGCTGGACCCCCAAATAATATTCCTTGACGTGCTAAGGGGTATCTAGAGAGTGGGATAGGTTTAATAACTACCCTAACCCTAACGCGTACCCTAACCCTAACCCCTACCCTAACCCTAACACGTACCCTAATCCTAACCCGTACCCTAAACCGAGCCCTAACCTTCAAACTAACCCTAACCCTAACCCATACCCTACGCCATACACGAACCCGTACCCGAAACCGTACCCTAAGCCGTACCCTAACCCTAACCCTAACCCTAAACCTAACCCTAACCCTAAGCTACCCTTGACTGCTTCTGCCTCCAATAGATTTCCTAAGCACTAGTGTTTTAAGGAACAGGTTAAAAAGAGAATCCTAATGTGATTTCTTGATAATGGGTGTGTTCCTCATCTTCTCCTAGTGTCTAAACTCTTCTCCATGGCTGGACCCCCAAATAATATTCCTTGACGTGCTAAGGGGTATCTAGAGAGTGGGATAGGTTTAATAACTACCCTAACCCTAACGCGTACCCTAACCCTAACCCCTACCCTAACCCTAACACGTACCCTAATCCTAACCCGTACCCTAAACCGAGCCCTAACCTTCAAACTAACCCTAACCCTAACCCATAACCTACGCCATACACGAACCCGTACCCGAAACCGTACCCTAAGCCGTACCCTAACCCTAACCCTAACCCTAAACCTAACCCTAACCCTAAGCTACCCTTGACTGCTTCTGCCTCCAATAGATTTCCTAAGCACTAGTATTTTAAGGAACAGGTTAAAAAGAGAATCCTAATGTGATTTCTTGATAATGGGTGTGTTCCTTATCTTCTCCTAGTGTCTAAACTCTTCTCCATGGCTGGACACCCAAATAATATTCCTTGACGTGCTAAGGGGTATCTAGAGAGTGGGATAGGTTTAATAACTACCCTAACCCTAACGCGTACCCTAACCCTAACACGTACCCTAATCCTAACCCGTACCCTAAACCGAGCCCTAACCATCAAACAAACCCTAAACCTAACCCTAACCCATACCCTACGCCGTACCCGAACCCGTACCCGAACCCGTACCCTAAGCCGTACCCTAAAGCTAACCCTAACCCTAACCCTAACCCTAACCCTAAGCTACCCTTGACTGCTTCTGCCTCCAATAGATTTCCTAAGCACTAGTGTTTTAAGGAACAGGTTAAAAAGAGAATCCTAATGTGATTTCTTGATAATGGGTGTGTTCCTCATCTTCTCCTAGTGTCTAAACTCTTCTCCATGGCTGGACCCCCAAATAATATTCCTTGACGTGCTAAGGGGTATCTAGAGAGTGGGATAGGTTTAATAACTACCCTAACCCTAACGCGTACCCTAACCCTAACCCCTACCCTAACCCTAACACGTACCCTAATCCTAACCCGTAACCTAAACCGAGCCCTAACCCTCAAACTAACCCTAACCCTAACCCTAACCCATACCCTACGCCGTACCCGAACCCGTACCTGAACCCGTACCCTAAGCCGTACCCTAACCCTAACCCTAACCCTAAGCTACCCTTGACTGCTTCTGCCTCCAATAGATTTCCTAAGCACTAGTGTTTTAAGGAACAGGTTAAAAAGAGAATCCTAATGTGATTTCTTGATAATGGGTGTGTTCCTTATCTTCTCCTAGTGTCTAAACTCTTCTCCATGGCTGGACCCCCAAATAATATTCCTTGACGTGCTAAGGGGTATCTAGAGAGTGGGATAGGTTTAATAACTACCCTAACCCTAACGCGTACCCTAACCCTAACCCTACCCTAACCCTAACACGTACCCTAATCCTAACCCGTAACCTAAACCGAGCCCTAACCCTCAAACTAACACTAACCCTAAACCTAACCCATACCCTACGCTGTACCAGAACCCGTACCCGAACCCGTACCCGAACCCGTACCCTAAGCCGTACCCTAACCCTAACCCTAACCCTAAGCTACCCTTGACTGCTTCTGCCTCCAATAGATTTCCTAAGCACTAGTGTTTTAAGGAACAGGTTAAAAAGAGAATCCTAATGTGATTTCTTGATAATGGGTGTGTTCCTTATCTTCTCCTAGTGTCTAAACTCTTCTCCATGGCTGGACCCCCAAATAATATTCCTTGACGTGCTAAAGGGTATCTAGAGAGTGGGATAGGTTTAATAACTACCCTAACCCTAACGCGTACCGTAACCCTAACCCCTACCCTAACCCTAACACGAACCCTAATCCTAACCCGTACCCTAAACCGAGCCCTAACCTTCAAACTAACCCTAACCCTAACCCATACCCTACGCCGTACACGAACCCGTACCCGAAACCGTACCCTAAGCCGTACCCTAACCCTAACCCTAACCCTAAACCTAACCCTAACCCTAAGCTACCCTTGAATGCTTCTGCCTCCAATAGATTTCCTAAGCACTAGTGTTTTAAGGAACAGGTTAAAAAGAGAATCCTAATGTGATTTCTTGATAATGGGTGTGTTCCCTATCTTCTCCTAGTGTCTAAACACTTCTCCATGGCTGGACACCCAAATAATATTCCTTGACGTGCTAAGGGGTATCTAGAGAGTGGGATAGGTTTAATAACTACCCTAACCCTAACGCGTACCCTAACCCTAACACGTACCCTAATCCTAACCCGTACCCTAAACCGAGCCCTAACCCTCAAACTAACCCTAACCCTAACCCTAACCCATACCCTACGCCGTACCCGAACCCGTACCCGAACCCGTACCCTAACCGTACCCTAAAGCTAACCCTAACCCTAACCCTAACCCTAACCCTAAGCTACCCTTGACTGCTTCTGCCTCCAATAGATTTCCTAAGCACTAGTGTTTTAAGGAACAGGTTAAAAAGAGAATCCTAATGTGATTTCTTGATAATGGGTGTGTTCCTCATCTTCTCCTAGTGTCTAAACTCTTCTCCATGGCTGGACCCCCAAATAATATTCCTTGACGTGCTAAGGGCTATCTAGGGAGTGGGATAGGTTTAATAACTACCCTAACCCTAACGCGTACCCTAACCGTAACCCCTACCCTAACCCTAAGACGTACCCTAATCCTAACCCGTAACCTAAACCGAGCCCTAAACCTCAAACTAACCCTAACCCTAACCCTAACCCATACCCTACGCCATACCCGAACCCGTACCCGAACCCGTACACTAAGCCGTACCCTAACCCTAACCGTAACCCTAACCCTAAACCTAAACCTAACCCTAACCCTAAGCTACCCTTGACTGCTTCTGCCTCCAATAGATTTCCTAAGCACTAGTGTATTAAGGAACAGGTTAAAAAGAGAATCCTAATGTGATTTCAGGATAATGGGTGTGTTCCTTATCTTCTCCTACTGTCTAAACTCTTCTCCATGGCTGGACCCCCAAATAATATTCCTTGACGTGCTAAGGGGTATCTAGGGAGTGGGATAGGTTTAATAACTACCCTAACCCTAACGGGTACCCTAACCCTAAACCCTACCCTAACCCTAACACGTACCCTAATCCTAACCCGTACCCTACACCGAGCCCTAACCCTCAAACTAACCCTAACCCTAACCCTAACCCATATCGTACGCCATACCCAAACCCGTACCCGAACCCGTACCCGAACCCGTACCCTAAGCCGTACCCTAACCCAAACCCTAACCCTAAGCTACCCTTGACTGCTTCTGCCTCCAATAGATTTCCTAAGCACTAGTGTTTTAAGGAACAGGTTAAAAAGAGAATCCTAATGTGATTTATTGATAATGGGTGTGTTCCTTATCTTCTCCTAGTGTCTAAACTCTTCTCCATGGCTGGACCCCCAAATAATATTCCTTGACGTGCTAAAGGGTATCTAGAGAGTGGGATAGGTTTAATAACTACCCTAACCCTAACGCGTACCCTAACCCTAACCCCTACCCTAACCCTAACACGTACCCTAATCCTAACCCGTAACCTAAACCGAGCCCTAACCCTCAAACTAACCCTAACCCTAAACCTAACCCATACCCTACGCCGTACCCGAACCCGTACCCGAACCCGTACCCGAACCCGTACCCTAAGCCGTACCCTAACCCTAACCCTAACCCTAAGCTACCCTTGACTGCTTCTGCCTCCAATAGATTTCCTAAGCACTAGTGTTTTAAGGAACAGGTTAAAAAGAGAATCCTAATGTGATTTCTTGATAATGGGTGTGTTCCTTATCTTCTCCTAGTGTCTAAACTCTTCTCCATGGCTGGACCCCCAAATAATATTCCTTGACGTGCTAAGGGGTATCTAGAGAGTGGGATAGGTTTAATAACTACCCTAACCCTAACGCGTACCCTAACCCTAACATGTACCCTAATCCTAACCCGTACCCTAAACCGAGCCCTAACCCTCAAACTAACCCTAAACCTAACCCTAACCCATACCCTACGCCGTACCCGAAGCCGTACCCGAACCCGTACCATAAGCCGTACCCTAACCCTAACCCTAACCCTAACCCTAAGCTACCCTTGACTACTTCTGCCTCCAATAGATTTCCTAAGCACTAGTGTTTTAAGGAACAGGTTAAAAAGAGAATCCTAATGTGATTTCAGGATAATGGGTGTGTTCCTTATCTTCTCCTAGTGTCTAAACTCTTCTCCATGGCTGGACCCCCAAATAATATTCCTTGACGTGCTAAAGGGTATCTAGAGAGTGGGATAGGTTTAATAACTACCCTAACCCTAACGCGTACCCTAACCCTAACCCCTACCCTAACCCTAACACGTACCCTAATCCTAACCCGTACCCTAAACCGAGCCCTAACCCTCAAACTAACCCTAACCCTAACCCATACCCTACGCAATAACCAAACCCGTACCCGAACCCGTACCCGAACCCGTACCCTAAGCCGTACCCTAACCCTAACCCTAAACCTAAGCTACCCTTGACTGCTTCTGCCTCCAATAGATTTCCTAAGCACTAGTGTTTTAAGGAACAGGTTAAAAAGAGAATCCTAATGTGATTTCTTGATAATGGGTGTGTTCCTTATCTTCTCCTAGTTTCTGAACTCTTCTCCATGGATGGACCCCCAAATAATATTCCTTGACGTGCTAAGGGGTATCTAGGGAGTGGGATAGGTTTAATAACTACCCTAAACCTAACGCGTACCCTAACCCTAACCCCTACCCTAACCCTAACACGAACCCTAATCCTAACCCGTACCCTAAACCGAGCCCTAACCTTCAAACTAACCCTAACCCTAACCCATACCCTACGCCGTACTCGAACCCGTACCCGAACCCGTACCCTAAGCCGTACCCTAACCCTAACCCTAACCCTAACCCTAACCCTAACCCTAAGCTACCCTTGACTGCTTCTGCCTCCAGTAGATTTCCTAAGCACTAGTGTTTTAAGGAACAGGTTAAAAAGAGAATCCTAATGTGATTTCTTGATAATGGGTGTGTTCCTTATCTTCTCCTAGTGTCTAAACTCTTCTCCATGGCTGGACACCCAAATAATATTCCTTGACGTGCTAAGGGGTATCTAGAGAGTGGGATAGGTTTAATAACTACCCTAACCCTAACGCGTACCCTAACCCTAACCCCTACCCTAACCCTAACACGTACCCTAATCCTAACCCGTACACTACACCGAGCCCTAACCCTCAAACTAACCCTAACCCTAACCCTAACCCATATCGTACGCCATAACCAAACCCGTACCCGAACCCGTACCCGAACCCGTACCCTAAGCCGTACCCTAACCCAAACCCTAACCCTAAGCTACCCTTGACTGCTTCTGCCTCCAATAGATTTCCTAAGCACTAGTGTTTTAAGGAACAGGTTAAAAAGAGAATCCTAACGTGATTTATTGATAATGGGTGTGTTCCTTATCTTCTCCGAGTGTCTAAACTCTTCTCCATGGCTGGACCCCCAAATAATATTCCTTGACGTGCTAAGGGGTATCTAGAGAGTGGGATAGGTTTAATAACTACCCTAACCCTAACGCGTACCCTAACCCTAACACCTACCCTAACCCTAACACGTACCCTAATCCTAACCCGTAACCTAAACCGAGCCCTAACCCTCAAACTAACCCTAACCCTAAACCTAACCCATACCCTACGCCGTACCCGAACCCGTACCCGAACCCGTACCCTAAGCCGTACCCTAACCCGAACCCTAACCCTAAGCTACCCTTGACTGCTTCTGCCTCCAATAGATTTCCTAAGCACTAGTGTTTTAAGGAACAGGTTAAAAAGAGAATCCTAATGTGATTTCTTGATAATGGGTGTGTTCCTTATCTTCTCCTAGTGTCTAAACTCTTCTCCATGGCTGGACCCCCCAATAATATTCCTTGACGTGCTAAGGGGTATCTAGAGAGTGGGATAGGTTTAATAACTACCCTAACCCTAACACGTACCCTAACCCTAACCCCTACCCTAACCTTAACACGTACCCTAATCCTAACCCGTACCCTAAACCGAGCCCTAACCTTCAAACTAACCCTAACCCTAACCCATACCCTACGCCGTACACGAACCCGTACCCGAAACCGTACCCTACGCCGTACCCTAACCCTAACCCTAACCCTACACCTAACCCTAACCCTAAGCTACCCTTGACTGCTTCTGCCTCCAATAGATTTCCTAAGCACTAGTGTTTTAAGGAACAGGTTAAAAAGAGAATCCTAATGTGATTTCTTGATAATGGGTGTGTTCCTTATCTTCTCCTAGTGTCTAAACTCTTCTCCATGGCTGGACACCCAAATAATATTCCTTGACGTGCTAAGGGGTATCTAGAGAGTGGGATAGGTTTAATAACTACCCTAACCCTAACGCGTACCCTAACCCTAACACGAACCCTAATCCTAACCCGTACCCTAAACCGAGCCCTAACCCTCAAACTAACCCTAACCCTAACCCTAACCCTAACCCTAACCCTAACCCTAAGCTACCCTTGACTGCTTCTGCCTCCAATAGATTTCCTAAGCACTAGTGTTTTAAGGAACAGGTTAAAAAGAGAATCCTAATGTGATTTCTTGATAATGGGTGTGTTCCTCATCTTCTCCTACTGTCTAAATTCTTCTCCATGGCTGGACCCCCAAATAATATTCCTTGACGTGCTAAGGGTTATCTAGGGAGTGGGATAGGTTTAATAACTACCCTAACCCTAACGTGTACCCTAACCCTAACCCCTACCCTAACCCTAACACGAACCCTAATCCTAACCCATACCCTAAACCGAGCCCTAACCTTCAAACTAACCCTAACCCTAACCCTAACCCATACCCTACGCCATACACGAACCCGTACCCGAACCCGTACCCTAAGCCGTACCCTAACCCTAACCCTAACCCTAACCCTAACCCTAAGCTACCCTTGACTGCTTCTGCCTCCAATAGATTTCCTAAGCACTAGTGTTTTAAGGAACAGGTTAAAAAGAGAATCCTAATGTGATTTCTTGATAATGGGTGTGTTCCTTATCTTCTCCTAGTGTCTAAACTCTTCTCCATGGCTGGACACCCAAATAATATTCCTTGACGTGCTAAGGGGTATCTAGAGAGTGGGATAGGTTTAATAACTACCCTAACCCTAACGCGTACCCTAACCCTAACCCCTACCCTAAACCTAACATGTACCCTAATCCTAACCCGTACCCTACACCGAGCCCTAACCCTCAAACTAACCCTAACCCTAACCCTAACCCATATCGTATGCCATACCCAAACCCGTACCCGAACCCGTACCCGAACCCGTACCCTAAGCCGTACCCAAACCCAAACCCTAACCCTAAGCTACCCTTTACTGCTTCTGCCTCCGATAGATTTCCTAAGCACTAGTGTTTTAAGGAACAGATTCAAAAGAGAATCCTAATGTGATTTATTGATAATGGGTGTGTTCCTTATCTTCTCCTAGTGTCTAAACTCTTCTCCATGGCTGGACCCCCAAATAATATTCCTTGACGTGCTAAGGGGTATCTAGAGAGTGGGATAGGTTTAATAACTACCCTAACCCTAACGCGTACCCTAACCCTAAACCCTACCCTAACCCTAACACGTACCCTAATCCTAACCCGTAACCTAAACCGAGCCCTAACCCTCAAACTAACCCTAACCCTAAACCTAACCCATACCCTACGCCGTACCCGAACCCGTACCCGAACCCGTACCCGAACCCGTACCCTAAGCCGTACCCTAACCCTAACCCTAACCCTAAGCTACCCTTGACTGCTTCTGCCTCCAATAGATTTCCTAAGCACTAGTGTTTTAAGGAACAGGTTAAAAAGAGAATCCTAATGTGATTTCTTGATAATGGGTGTGTTCCTTATCTTCTCCTAGTGTCTAAACTCTTCTCCATGGCTGGACCCCCAAATAATATTCCTTGACGTGCTAAGGGGTATCTAGAGAGTGGGATAGGTTTAATAACTACCCTAACCCTAACGCGTACCCTAACCCTAACCCCTACCCTAACCCTAACACGTACCCTAATCCTAACCCGTACCCTAAACCGAGCCCTAACCTTCAAACTAACCCTAACCCTAACCCACACCCTACGCCATACACGAACCCGTACCCGAAACCGTACCCTAAGCCGTACCCTAACCCTAACCCTAACCCTAAACCTAACCCTAACCCTAAGCTACCCTTGACTGCTTCTGCCTCCAATAGATTTCCTAAGCACTAGTGTTTTAAGGAACAGGTTAAAAAGAGAATCCTAATGTGATTTCTTGATAATGGGTGTGTTCCTTATCTTCTCCTAGTGTCTAAACTCTTCTCCATGGCTGGACCCCCAAATAATATTCCTTGACGTGCTAAGGGGTATCTAGAGAGTGGGATAGGTTTAATAACTACCCTAACCCTAACGCGTACCCTAACCCTAACACGTACCCTAATCCTAACCCGTACCCTAAACCGAGCCCTAACCCTCAAACTAACCCTAAACCTAACCCTAACCCATACCTTACGCCGTACCCGAACCCGTACCTGAACCCGTACCCTAAGCCGTACCCTAAAGCTAACCCTAACCCTAACCCTAACCCTAACCCTAAGCTACCCTTGACTACTTCTGCCTCCAATAGATTTCCTAAGCACTAGTGTTTTAAGGAAGAGGTTAAAAATAGAATCCTAATGTGATTTCTTGATAATGGGTGTGTTCCTCATCTTCTCCTAGTGTCTAAACTCTTCTCCATGGCTGGACCCCCAAATAATATTCCTTGACGTGCTAAGGGTTATCTAGCGAGTGGGATAGGTTTAATAACTACCCTAACCCTAACGCGTACCCTAACCCTAACCCCTACCCTAACCCTAAGACGTACCCTAATCCTAACCCGTAACCTAAACCGAGCCCTAACCCTCAAACTAACCCTAACCCTAACCCTAACCCATACCCTACGCCATACCCGAACCCGTACCCGAACCCGTACACTAAGCCGTACCCTAACCCTAACCCTAACCCTAACCCTAAACCTAAACCTAACCCTAACCCTAAGCTACCCTTCACTGCTTCTGCCTCCAATAGATTTCCTAAGCACTAGTGTATTAAGGAACAGGTTAAGAAGAGAATCCTAATGTGATTTCAGGATAATGGGTGTGTTCCTTATCTTCTCCTACTGTCTAAACTCTTCTCCATGGCTGGACCCCCAAATAATATTCCTTGACGTGCTAAGGGGTATCTAGGGAGTGGGATAGGTTTAATAACTACCCTAACCCTAACGCGTACCCTAACCCTAACCCCTACCCTAACCCTAACACGAACCCTAATCCTAACCCGTACCCTAAACCGAGCCCTAACCTTCAAACTAACCCTAACCCTAACCCTAACCCATACCCTACGCCGTACACGAACCCGTACCCGAACCCGTACCCTAAGCCGTACCCTAACCCTAACCCTAACCCTAAGCTACCCTTGACTGCTTCTGCCTCCAATAGATTTCCTAAGCACTAGTGTTTTAAGGAACAGGTTAAAAAGAGAATCCTAATGTGATTTCTTGATAATGGGTGTGTTCCTTATCTTCTCCTAGTGTCTAAACTCTTCTCCATGGCTGGACCCCCAAATAATATTCCTTGACGTGCTAAAGGGTATCTAGAGAGTGGGATAGGTTTAATAACTACCCTAACCCTAACGCGTACCCTAACCCTAACCCCTACCCTAACCCTAACACGAACCCTAATCCTAACCCGTACCCTAAACCGAGCCCTAACCTTCAAACTAACCCTAACCCTAACCCATACCCTACGCCGTACACGAACCCGTACCCGAAACCGTACCCTAAGCCGTACCCTAACCCTAACCCTAACCCTAAACCTAACCCTAACCCTAAGCTACCCTTGAATGCTTCTGCCTCCAATAGATTTCCTAAGCACTAGTGTTTTAAGGAACAGGTTAAACAGAGAATCCTAATGTGATTTCTTGATAATGGGTGTGTTCCCTATCTTCTCCTAGTGTCTAAACACTTCTCCATGGCTGGACACCCAAATAATATTCCTTGACGTGCTAAGGGGTATCTAGAGAGTGGGATAGGTTTAATAACTACCCTAACCCTAACGCGTACCCTAACCCTAACACGTACCCTAATCCTAACCCGTACCCTAAACCGAGCCCTAACCCTCAAACTAACCCTAACCCTAACCCTAAACCATACCCTACGCCGTACCCGAACCCGTACCCGAACCCGTACCCTAACCGTACCCTAAAGCTAACCCTAACCCTAACCCTAACCCTAACCCTAAGCTACCCTTGACTGCTTCTGCCTCCAATAGATTTCCTAAGCACTAGTGTTTTAAGGAACAGGTTAAAAAGAGAATCCTAATGTGATTTCTTGATAATGGGTGTGTTCCTCATCTTCTCCTAGTGTCTAAACTCTTCTCCATGGCTGGACCCCCAAATAATATTCCTTGACGTGCTAAGGGCTATCTAGGGAGTGGGATAGGTTTAATAACTACCCTAACCCTAACGCGTACCCTAACCGTAACCCCTACCCTAACCCTAAGACGTACCCTAATCCTAACCCGTAACCTAAACCGAGCCCTAACCCTCAAACTAACCCTAACCCTAACCCTAACCCATACCCTACGCCATACCCGAACCCGTACCCGAACCCGTACACTAAGCCGTACCCTAACCCTAACCGTAACCCTAACCCTAAACCTAAACCTAACCCTAACCCTAAGCTACCCTTGACTGCTTCTGCCTCCAATAGATTTCCTAAGCACTAGTGTATTAAGGAACAGGTTAAAAAGAGAATCCTAATGTGATTTCAGGATAATGGGTGTGTTCCTTATCTTCTCCTACTGTCTAAACTCTTCTCCATGGCTGGACCCCCAAATAATATTCCTTGACGTGCTAAGGGGTATCTAGGGAGTGGGATAGGTTTAATAACTACCCTAACCCTAACGCGTACCCTAACCCTAAACCCTACCCTAACCCTAACACGTACCCTAATCCTAACCCGTACCCTACACCGAGCCCTAACCCTCAAACTAACCCTAACCCTAACCCTAACCCATATCGTACGCAATACCCAAACCCGTACCCGAACCTGTACCCGAACCCGTACCCTAAGCCGTACCCTAACCCAAACCCTAACCCTAAGCTACCCTTGACTGCTTCTGCCTCCAATAGATTTCCTAAGCACTAGTGTTTTAAGGAACAGGTTAAAAAGAGAATCCTAATGTGATTTATTGATAATGGGTGTGTTCCTTATCTTCTCCTAGTGTCTAAACTCTTCTCCATGGCTGGACCCCCAAATAATATTCCTTGACGTGCTAAAGGGTATCTAGAGAGTGGGATAGGTTTAATAACTACCCTAACCCTAACGCGTACCCTAACCCTAACCCCTACCCTAACCCTAACACGTACCCTAATCCTAACCCGTAACCTAAACCGAGCCCTAACCCTCAAACTAACCCTAACCCTAAACCTAACCCATACCCTACGCCGTACCCGAACCCGTACCCGAAACCGTACCCGAACCCGTACCCTAAGCCGTACCCTAACCCTAACCCTAACCCTAAGCTACCCTTGACTGCTTCTGCCTCCAATAGATTTCCTAAGCACTAGTGTTTTAAGGAACAGGTTAAAAAGAGAATCCTAATGTGATTTCTTGATAATGGGTGTGTTCCTTATCTTCTCCTAGTGTCTAAACTCTTCTCCATGGCTGGACCCCCAAATAATATTCCTTGACGTGCTAAGGGGTATCTAGAGAGTGGGATAGGTTTAATAACTACCCTAACCCTAACGCGTACCCTAACCCTAACCCGTACCCTAACCCTAACACGTACCCTAATCCTAACCCGTAACCTAAACCGAGCCCTAACCTTCAAACTAACACTAACCCTAACCCATACCCTACGCCGTACACGAACCCGTACCCGAAACCGTACCCTAAGCCGTACCCTAACCCTAACCCTAACCCTAAACCTAACCCTAACCCTAAGCTACCCTTGACTGCTTCTGCCTCCAATAGATTTCCTAAGCACTAGTGTTTTAAGGAACAGGTTAAAAAGAGAATCCTAATGTGATTTCTTGATAATGGGTGTGTTCCTTATCTTCTCCTAGTGTCTAAACTCTTCTCCATGGCTGGACACCCAAATAATATTCCTTGACGTGCTAAGGGGTATCTAGAGAGTGGGATAGGTTTAATAACTACCCTAACCCTAACGCGTACCCTAACCCTAACCCCTACCCTAACCCTAACACGTACCCTAATCCTAACCCGTACCCTACACCGAGCCCTAACCCTCAAACTAACCCTAACCCTAACCCTAACCCATATCGTATGCCAAACCCAAACCCGTACCCGAACCCGTACCCGAACCCGTACCCTAAGCCGTACCCTAACCCAAACCCTAACCCTAAGCTACCCTTGACTGCTTCTGCCTCCAATAGATTTCCTAAGCACTAGTGTTTTAAGGAACAGGTTAAAAATAGAATCCTAATGTGATTTCTTGATAATGGGTGTGTTCCTCATCTTCTCCTAGTGTCTAAACTCTTCTCCATGGCTGGACCCCCAAATAATATTCCTTGACGTGCTAAGGGGTATCTAGAGAGTGGGATAGGTTTAATAACTACCCTAACCCTAACGCGTACCCTAACCCTAACCCCTACCCTAACCCTAACACGTACCCTAATCCTAACCCGTACCCTAAACCGAGCCCTAACCTTCAAACTAACCCTAACCCTAACCCATACCCTACGCCATACACGAACCCGTACCCGAAACCGTACCCTAAGCCGTACCCTAACCCTAACCCTAACCCTAAACCTAACCCTAACCCTAAGCTACCCTTGACTGCTTCTGCCTCCAATAGATTTCCTAAGCACTAGTGTTTTAAGGAACAGGTTAAAAAGAGAATCCTAATGTGATTTCTTGATAATGGGTGTGTTCCTCATCTTCTCCTAGTGTCTAAACTCTTCTCCATGGCTGGACCCCCAAATAATATTCCTTGACGTGCTAAGGGGTATCTAGAGAGTGGGATAGGTTTAATAACTACCCTAACCCTAACGCGTACCCTAACCCTAACCCCTACCCTAACCCTAACACGTACCCTAATCCTAACCCGTACCCTAAACCGAGCCCTAACCTTCAAACTAACCCTAACCCTAACCCATAACCTACGCCATACACGAACCCGTACCCGAAACCGTACCCTAAGCCGTACCCTAACCCTAACCCTAACCCTAAACCTAACCCTAACCCTAAGCTACCCTTGACTGCTTCTGCCTCCAATAGATTTCCTAAGCACTAGTGTTTTAAGGAACAGGTTAAAAAGAGAATCCTAATGTGATTTCTTGATAATGGGTGTGTTCCTCATCTTCTCCTAGTGTCTAAACTCTTCTCCATGGCTGGACCCCCAAATAATATTCCTTGACGTGCTAAGGGGTATCTAGAGAGTGGGATAGGTTTAATAACTACCCTAACCCTAACGCGTACCCTAACCCTAACCCCTACCCTAACCCTAACACGTACCCTAATCCTAACCCGTAACCTAAACCGAGCCCTAACCCTCAAACTAACCCTAACCCTAACCCTAACCCATACCCTACGCCGTACCCGAACCCGTACCTGAACCCGTACCCTAAGCCGTACCCTAACCCTAACCCTAACCCTAAGCTACCCTTGACTGCTTCTGCCTCCAATAGATTTCCTAAGCACTAGTGTTTTAAGGAACAGGTTAAAAAGAGAATCCTAATGTGATTTCTTGATAATGGGTGTGTTCCTTATCTTCTCCTAGTGTCTAAACTCTTCTCCATGGCTGGACCCCCAAATAATATTCCTTGACGTGCTAAGGGGTATCTAGAGAGTGGGATAGGTTTAATAACTACCCTAACCCTAACGCGTACCCTAACCCTAACCCTACCCTAACCCTAACACGTACCCTAATCCTAACCCGTAACCTAAACGAGCCCTAACCCTCAAACTAACACTAACCCTAAACCTAACCCATACCCTACGCTGTACCAGAACCCGTACCCGAACCCGTACCCGAACCCGTACCCTAAGCCGTACCCTAACCCTAACCCTAACCCTAAGCTACCCTTGACTGCTTCTGCCTCCAATAGATTTCCTAAGCACTAGTGTTTTAAGGAACAGGTTAAAAAGAGAATCCTAATGTGATTTCTTGATAATGGGTGTGTTCCTTATCTTCTCCTAGTGTCTAAACTCTTCTCCATGGCTGGACACCCAAATAATATTCCTTGACGTGCTAAGGGGTATCTAGAGAGTGGGATAGGTTTAATAACTACCCTAACCCTAACGCGTACCCTAACCCTAACCCCTACCCTAACCCTAACACGTACCCTAATCCTAACCCGTACCCTACACCGAGCCCTAACCCTCAAACTAACCCTAACCCTAACCCTAACCCATATCGTATGCCAAACCCAAACCCGTACCCGAACCCGTACCCGAACCCGTACCCTAAGCCGTACCCTAACCCAAACCCTAACCCTAAGCTACCCTTGACTGCTTCTGCCTCCAATAGATTTCCTAAGCACTAGTGTTTTAAGGAACAGGTTAAAAATAGAATCCTAATGTGATTTCTTGATAATGGGTGTGTTCCTCATCTTCTCCTAGTGTCTAAACTCTTCTCCATGGCTGGACCCCCAAATAATATTCCTTGACGTGCTAAGGGGTATCTAGAGAGTGGGATAGGTTTAATAACTACCCTAACCCTAACGCGTACCCTAACCCTAACCCCTACCCTAACCCTAACACGTACCCTAATCCTAACCCGTACCCTAAACCGAGCCCTAACCTTCAAACTAACCCTAACCCTAACCCATACCCTACGCCATACACGAACCCGTACCCGAAACCGTACCCTAAGCCGTACCCTAACCCTAACCCTAACCCTAAACCTAACCCTAACCCTAAGCTACCCTTGACTGCTTCTGCCTCCAATAGATTTCCTAAGCACTAGTGTTTTAAGGAACAGGTTAAAAAGAGAATCCTAATGTGATTTCTTGATAATGGGTGTGTTCCTCATCTTCTCCTAGTGTCTAAACTCTTCTCCATGGCTGGACCCCCAAATAATATTCCTTGACGTGCTAAGGGGTATCTAGAGAGTGGGATAGGTTTAATAACTACCCTAACCCTAACGCGTACCCTAACCCTAACCCCTACCCTAACCCTAACACGTACCCTAATCCTAACCCGTACCCTAAACCGAGCCCTAACCTTCAAACTAACCCTAACCCTAACCCATAACCTACGCCATACACGAACCCGTACCCGAAACCGTACCCTAAGCCGTACCCTAACCCTAACCCTAACCCTAAACCTAACCCTAACCCTAAGCTACCCTTGACTGCTTCTGCCTCCAATAGATTTCCTAAGCACTAGTATTTTAAGGAACAGGTTAAAAAGAGAATCCTAATGTGATTTCTTGATAATGGGTGTGTTCCTTATCTTCTCCTAGTGTCTAAACTCTTCTCCATGGCTGGACACCCAAATAATATTCCTTGACGTGCTAAGGGGTATCTAGAGAGTGGGATAGGTTTAATAACTACCCTAACCCTAACGCGTACCCTAACCCTAACACGTACCCTAATCCTAACCCGTACCCTAAACCGAGCCCTAACCATCAAACAAACCCTAAACCTAACCCTAACCCATACCCTACGCCGTACCCGAACCCGTACCCGAACCCGTACCCTAAGCCGTACCCTAAAGCTAACCCTAACCCTAACCCTAACCCTAACCCTAAGCTACCCTTGACTGCTTCTGCCTCCAATAGATTTCCTAAGCACTAGTGTTTTAAGGAACAGGTTAAAAAGAGAATCCTAATGTGATTTCTTGATAATGGGTGTGTTCCTCATCTTCTCCTAGTGTCTAAACTCTTCTCCATGGCTGGACCCCCAAATAATATTCCTTGACGTGCTAAGGGGTATCTAGAGAGTGGGATAGGTTTAATAACTACCCTAACCCTAACGCGTACCCTAACCCTAACCCCTACCCTAACCCTAACACGTACCCTAATCCTAACCCGTAACCTAAACCGAGCCCTAACCCTCAAACTAACCCTAACCCTAACCCTAACCCATACCCTACGCCGTACCCGAACCCGTACCTGAACCCGTACCCTAAGCCGTACCCTAACCCTAACCCTAACCCTAAGCTACCCTTGACTGCTTCTGCCTCCAATAGATTTCCTAAGCACTAGTGTTTTAAGGAACAGGTTAAAAAGAGAATCCTAATGTGATTTCTTGATAATGGGTGTGTTCCTTATCTTCTCCTAGTGTCTAAACTCTTCTCCATGGCTGGACCCCCAAATAATATTCCTTGACGTGCTAAGGGGTATCTAGAGAGTGGGATAGGTTTAATAACTACCCTAACCCTAACGCGTACCCTAACCCTAACCCTACCCTAACCCTAACACGTACCCTAATCCTAACCCGTAACCTAAACGAGCCCTAACCCTCAAACTAACACTAACCCTAAACCTAACCCATACCCTACGCTGTACCAGAACCCGTACCCGAACCCGTACCCGAACCCGTACCCTAAGCCGTACCCTAACCCTAACCCTAACCCTAAGCTACCCTTGACTGCTTCTGCCTCCAATAGATTTCCTAAGCACTAGTGTTTTAAGGAACAGGTTAAAAAGAGAATCCTAATGTGATTTCTTGATAATGGGTGTGTTCCTTATCTTCTCCTAGTGTCTAAACTCTTCTCCATGGCTGGACCCCCAAATAATATTCCTTGACGTGCTAAAGGGTATCTAGAGAGTGGGATAGGTTTAATAACTACCCTAACCCTAACGCGTACCCTAACCCTAACCCCTACCCTAACCCTAACACGAACCCTAATCCTAACCCGTACCCTAAACCGAGCCCTAACCTTCAAACTAACCCTAACCCTAACCCATACCCTACGCCGTACACGAACCCGTACCCGAAACCGTACCCTAAGCCGTACCCTAACCCTAACCCTAACCCTAAACCTAACCCTAACCCTAAGCTACCCTTGAATGCTTCTGCCTCCAATAGATTTCCTAAGCACTAGTGTTTTAAGGAACAGGTTAAACAGAGAATCCTAATGTGATTTCTTGATAATGGGTGTGTTCCCTATCTTCTCCTAGTGTCTAAACACTTCTCCATGGCTGGACACCCAAATAATATTCCTTGACGTGCTAAGGGGTATCTAGAGAGTGGGATAGGTTTAATAACTACCCTAACCCTAACGCGTACCCTAACCCTAACACGTACCCTAATCCTAACCCGTACCCTAAACCGAGCCCTAACCCTCAAACTAACCCTAACCCTAACCCTAAACCATACCCTACGCCGTACCCGAACCCGTACCCGAACCCGTACCCTAACCGTACCCTAAAGCTAACCCTAACCCTAACCCTAACCCTAACCCTAAGCTACCCTTGACTGCTTCTGCCTCCAATAGATTTCCTAAGCACTAGTGTTTTAAGGAACAGGTTAAAAAGAGAATCCTAATGTGATTTCTTGATAATGGGTGTGTTCCTCATCTTCTCCTAGTGTCTAAACTCTTCTCCATGGCTGGACCCCCAAATAATATTCCTTGACGTGCTAAGGGCTATCTAGGGAGTGGGATAGGTTTAATAACTACCCTAACCCTAACGCGTACCCTAACCGTAACCCCTACCCTAACCCTAAGACGTACCCTAATCCTAACCCGTAACCTAAACCGAGCCCTAAACCTCAAACTAACCCTAACCCTAACCCTAACCCATACCCTACGCCATACCCGAACCCGTACCCGAACCCGTACACTAAGCCGTACCCTAACCCTAACCGTAACCCTAACCCTAAACCTAAACCTAACCCTAACCCTAAGCTACCCTTGACTGCTTCTGCCTCCAATAGATTTCCTAAGCACTAGTGTATTAAGGAACAGGTTAAAAAGAGAATCCTAATGTGATTTCAGGATAATGGGTGTGTTCCTTATCTTCTCCTACTGTCTAAACTCTTCTCCATGGCTGGACCCCCAAATAATATTCCTTGACGTGCTAAGGGGTATCTAGGGAGTGGGATAGGTTTAATAACTACCCTAACCCTAACGGGTACCCTAACCCTAAACCCTACCCTAACCCTAACACGTACCCTAATCCTAACCCGTACCCTACACCGAGCCCTAACCCTCAAACTAACCCTAACCCTAACCCTAACCCATATCGTATGCCATACCCAAACCCGTACCCGAACCCGTACCCGAACCCGTACCCTAAGCCGTACCCTAACCCAAACCCTAACCCTAAGCTACCCTTGACTGCTTCTGCCTCCAATAGATTTCCTAAGCACTAGTGTTTTAAGGAACAGGTTAAAAAGAGAATCCTAATGTGATTTATTGATAATGGGTGTGTTCCTTATCTTCTCCTAGTGTCTAAACTCTTCTCCATGGCTGGACCCCCAAATAATATTCCTTGACGTGCTAAAGGGTATCTAGAGAGTGGGATAGGTTTAATAACTACCCTAACCCTAACGCGTACCCTAACCCTAACCCCTACCCTAACCCTAACACGTACCCTAATCCTAACCCGTACCCTACACCGAGCCCTAACCCTCAAACTAACCCTAACCCTAACCCTAACCCATATCGTACGCCATACCCAAACCCGTACCCAAACCCGTACCCGAACCCGTACCCTAAGCCGTACCCTAACCCAAACCCTAACCCTAAGCTACCCTTGACTGCTTCTCCCTCCAATAGATTTCCTAAGCACTAGTGTTTTAAGGAACAGGTTAAAAAGAGAATCCTAATGTGATTTATTGATAATGGGTGTGTTCCTTATCTTCTCCTAGTGTCTAAACTCTTCTCCATGGCTGGACACCCAAATAATATTCCTTGACGTGCTAAGGGGTATCTAGAGAGTGGGATAGGTTTAATAACTACCCTAACCCTAACGCGTACCCTAACCCTAACCCCTAACCTAACCCTAACACGTACCCTAATCCTAACCCGTAACCTAAACCGAGCCCTAACCCTCAAACTAACACTAACCCTAAACCTAACCCATACCCTACGCCGTACAAGAACCCGTACCCGAACCCGTACCCTAAGCCGTACCCTAACCCTAACCCTAACCCTAAGCTACCCTTGACTGCTTCTGCCTCCAATAGATTTCCTAAGCACTAGTGTTTTAAGGAACAGGTTAAAAAGAGAATCCTAATGTGATTTCTTGATAATGGGTGTGTTCCTTATCTTCTCCTAGTGTCTAAACTCTTCTCCATGGCTGGACCCCCAAATAATATTCCTTGACGTGCTAAAGGGTATCTAGAGAGTGGGATAGGTTTAATAACTACCCTAACCCTAACGCGTACCCTAACCCTAACCCCTACCCTAACCCTAACACGAACCCTAATCCTAACCCGTACCCTAAACCGAGCCCTAACCTTCAAACTAACCCTAACCCTAACCCATACCCTACGCCGTACACGAACCCGTACCCGAAACCGTACCCTAAGCCGTACCCTAACCCTAACCCTAACCCTAAACCTAACCCTAACCCTAAGCTACCCTTGAATGCTTCTGCCTCCAATAGATTTCCTAAGCACTAGTGTTTTAAGGAACAGGTTAAACAGAGAATCCTAATGTGATTTCTTGATAATGGGTGTGTTCCCTATCTTCTCCTAGTGTCTAAACACTTCTCCATGGCTGGACACCCAAATAATATTCCTTGACGTGCTAAGGGGTATCTAGAGAGTGGGATAGGTTTAATAACTACCCTAACCCTAACGCGTACCCTAACCCTAACACGTACCCTAATCCTAACCCGTACCCTAAACCGAGCCCTAACCCTCAAACTAACCCTAACCCTAACCCTAAACCATACCCTACGCCGTACCCGAACCCGTACCCGAACCCGTACCCTAACCGTACCCTAAAGCTAACCCTAACCCTAACCCTAACCCTAACCCTAAGCTACCCTTGACTGCTTCTGCCTCCAATAGATTTCCTAAGCACTAGTGTTTTAAGGAACAGGTTAAAAAGAGAATCCTAATGTGATTTCTTGATAATGGGTGTGTTCCTCATCTTCTCCTAGTGTCTAAACTCTTCTCCATGGCTGGACCCCCAAATAATATTCCTTGACGTGCTAAGGGCTATCTAGGGAGTGGGATAGGTTTAATAACTAACCTAACCCTAACGCGTACCCTAACCGTAACCCCTACCCTAACCCTAAGACGTACCCTAATCCTAACCCGTAACCTAAACCGAGCCCTAACCCTCAAACTAACCCTAACCCTAACCCTAACCCATACCCTACGCCATACCCGAACCCGTACCCGAACCCGTACACTAAGCCGTACCCTAACCCTAACCGTAACCCTAACCCTAAACCTAAACCTAACCCTAACCCTAAGCTACCCTTGACTGCTTCTGCCTCCAATAGATTTCCTAAGCACTAGTGTATTAAGGAACAGGTTAAAAAGAGAATCCTAATGTGATTTCAGGATAATGGGTGTGTTCCTTATCTTCTCCTACTGTCTAAACTCTTCTCCATGGCTGGACCCCCAAATAATATTCCTTGACGTGCTAAGGGGTATCTAGGGAGTGGGATAGGTTTAATAACTACCCTAACCCTAACGCGTACCCTAACCCTAAACCCTACCCTAACCCTAACACGTACCCTAATCCTAACCCGTACCCTACACCGAGCCCTAACCCTCAAACTAACCCTAACCCTAACCCTAACCCATATCGTACGCAATACCCAAACCCGTACCCGAACCCGTACCCGAACCCGTACCCTAAGCCGTACCCTAACCCAAACCCTAACCCTAAGCTACCCTTGACTGCTTCTGCCTCCAATAGATTTCCTAAGCACTAGTGTTTTAAGGAACAGGTTAAAAAGAGAATCCTAATGTGATTTATTGATAATGGGTGTGTTCCTTATCTTCTCCTAGTGTCTAAACTCTTCTCCATGGCTGGACCCCCAAATAATATTCCTTGACGTGCTAAAGGGTATCTAGAGAGTGGGATAGGTTTAATAACTACCCTAACCCTAACGCGTACCCTAACCCTAACCCCTACCCTAACCCTAACACGTACCCTAATCCTAACCCGTAACCTAAACCGAGCCCTAACCCTCAAACTAACCCTAACCCTAAACCTAACCCATACCCTACGCCGTACCCGAACCCGTACCCGAAACCGTACCCGAACCCGTACCCTAAGCCGTACCCTAACCCTAACCCTAACCCTAAGCTACCCTTGACTGCTTCTGCCTCCAATAGATTTCCTAAGCACTAGTGTTTTAAGGAACAGGTTAAAAAGAGAATCCTAATGTGATTTCTTGATAATGGGTGTGTTCCTTATCTTCTCCTAGTGTCTAAACTCTTCTCCATGGCTGGACCCCCAAATAATATTCCTTGACGTGCTAAGGGGTATCTAGAGAGTGGGATAGGTTTAATAACTACCCTAACCCTAACGCGTACCCTAACCCTAACCCGTACCCTAACCCTAACACGTACCCTAATCCTAACCCGTAACCTAAACCGAGCCCTAACCTTCAAACTAACCCTAACCCTAACCCATACCCTACGCCGTACACGAACCCGTACCCGAAACCGTACCCTAAGCCGTACCCTAACCCTAACCCTAACCCTAAACCTAACCCTAACCCTAAGCTACCCTTGACTGCTTCTGCCTCCAATAGATTTCCTAAGCACTAGTGTTTTAAGGAACAGGTTAAAAAGAGAATCCTAATGTGATTTCTTGATAATGGGTGTGTTCCTTATCTTCTCCTAGTGTCTAAACTCTTCTCCATGGCTGGACACCCAAATAATATTCCTTGACGTGCTAAGGGGTATCTAGAGAGTGGGATAGGTTTAATAACTACCCTAACCCTAACGCGTACCCTAACCCTAACCCCTACCCTAACCCTAACACGTACCCTAATCCTAACCCGTACCCTACACCGAGCCCTAACCCTCAAACTAACCCTAACCCTAACCCTAACCCATATCGTATGCCATACCCAAACCCGTACCCGAACCCGTACCCGAACCCGTACCCTAAGCCGTACCCTAACCCAAACCCTAACCCTAAGCTACCCTTGACTGCTTCTGCCTCCAATAGATTTCCTAAGCACTAGTGTTTTAAGGAACAGGTTAAAAATAGAATCCTAATGTGATTTCTTGATAATGGGTGTGTTCCTCATCTTCTCCTAGTGTCTAAACTCTTCTCCATGGCTGGACCCCCAAATAATATTCCTTGACGTGCTAAGGGGTATCTAGAGAGTGGGATAGGTTTAATAACTACCCTAACCCTAACGCGTACCCTAACCCTAACCCCTACCCTAACCCTAACACGTACCCTAATCCTAACCCGTACCCTAAACCGAGCCCTAACCTTCAAACTAACCCTAACCCTAACCCATACCCTACGCCATACACGAACCCGTACCCGAAACCGTACCCTAAGCCGTACCCTAACCCTAACCCTAACCCTAAACCTAACCCTAACCCTAAGCTACCCTTGACTGCTTCTGCCTCCAATAGATTTCCTAAGCACTAGTGTTTTAAGGAACAGGTTAAAAAGAGAATCCTAATGTGATTTCTTGATAATGAGTGTGTTCCTCATCTTCTCCTAGTGTCTAAACTCTTCTCCATGGCTGGACCCCCAAATAATATTCCTTGACGTGCTAAGGGGTATCTAGAGAGTGGGATAGGTTTAATAACTACCCTAACCCTAACGCGTACCCTAACCCTAACCCCTACCCTAACCCTAACACGTACCCTAATCCTAACCCGTACCCTAAACCGAGCCCTAACCTTCAAACTAACCCTAACCCTAAACCATAACCTACGCCATACACGAACCCGTACCCGAAACCGTACCCTAAGCCGTACCCTAACCCTAACCCTAACCCTAAACCTAACCCTAACCCTAAGCTACCCTTGACTGCTTCTGCCTCCAATAGATTTCCTAAGCACTAGTATTTTAAGGAACAGGTTAAAAAGAGAATCCTAATGTGATTTCTTGATAATGGGTGTGTTCCTTATCTTCTCCTAGTGTCTAAACTCTTCTCCATGGCTGGACACCCAAATAATATTCCTTGACGTGCTAAGGGGTATCTAGAGAGTGGGATAGGTTTAATAACTACCCTAACCCTAACGCGTACCCTAACCCTAACACGTACCCTAATCCTAACCCGTACCCTAAACCGAGCCCTAACCATCAAACAAACCCTAAACCTAACCCTAACCCATACCCTACGCCGTACCCGAACCCGTACCCGAACCCGTACCCTAAGCCGTACCCTAAAGCTAACCCTAACCCTAACCCTAACCCTAACCCTAAGCTACCCTTGACTGCTTCTGCCTCCAATAGATTTCCTAAGCACTAGTGTTTTAAGGAACAGGTTAAAAAGAGAATCCTAATGTGATTTCTTGATAATGGGTGTGTTCCTCATCTTCTCCTAGTGTCTAAACTCTTCTCCATGGCTGGACCCCCAAATAATATTCCTTGACGTGCTAAGGGGTATCTAGAGAGTGGGATAGGTTTAATAACTACCCTAACCCTAACGCGTACCCTAACCCTAACCCCTACCCTAACCCTAACACGTACCCTAATCCTAACCCGTAACCTAAACCGAGCCCTAACCCTCAAACTAACCCTAACCCTAACCCTAACCCATACCCTACGCCGTACCCGAACCCGTACCTGAACCCGTACCCTAAGCCGTACCCTAACCCTAACCCTAACCCTAAGCTACCCTTGACTGCTTCTGCCTCCAATAGATTTCCTAAGCACTAGTGTTTTAAGGAACAGGTTAAAAAGAGAATCCTAATGTGATTTCTTGATAATGGGTGTGTTCCTTATCTTCTCCTAGTGTCTAAACTCTTCTCCATGGCTGGACCCCCAAATAATATTCCTTGACGTGCTAAGGGGTATCTAGAGAGTGGGATAGGTTTAATAACTACCCTAACCCTAACGCGTACCCTAACCCTAACCCTACCCTAACCCTAACACGTACCCTAATCCTAACCCGTAACCTAAACCGAGCCCTAACCCTCAAACTAACACTAACCCTAAACCTAACCCATACCCTACGCTGTACCAGAACCCGTACCCGAACCCGTACCCGAACCCGTACCCTAAGCCGTACCCTAACCCTAACCCTAACCCTAAGCTACCCTTGACTGCTTCTGCCTCCAATAGATTTCCTAAGCACTAGTGTTTTAAGGAACAGGTTAAAAAGAGAATCCTAATGTGATTTCTTGATAATGGGTGTGTTCCTTATCTTCTCCTAGTGTCTAAACTCTTCTCCATGGCTGGACCCCCAAATAATATTCCTTGACGTGCTAAAGGGTATCTAGAGAGTGGGATAGGTTTAATAACTACCCTAACCCTAACGCGTACCGTAACCCTAACCCCTACCCTAACCCTAACACGAACCCTAATCCTAACCCGTACCCTAAACCGAGCCCTAACCTTCAAACTAACCCTAACCCTAACCCATACCCTACGCCGTACACGAACCCGTACCCGAAACCGTACCCTAAGCCGTACCCTAACCCTAAACCTAACCCTAAACCTAACCCTAACCCTAAGCTACCCTTGAATGCTTCTGCCTCCAATAGATTTCCTAAGCACTAGTGTTTTAAGGAACAGGTTAAAAAGAGAATCCTAATGTGATTTCTTGATAATGGGTGTGTTCCCTATCTTCTCCTAGTGTCTAAACACTTCTCCATGGCTGGACACCCAAATAATATTCCTTGACGTGCTAAGGGGTATCTAGAGAGTGGGATAGGTTTAATAACTACCCTAACCCTAACGCGTACCCTAACCCTAACACGTACCCTAATCCTAACCCGTACCCTAAACCGAGCCCTAACCCTCAAACTAACCCTAACCCTAACCCTAACCCATACCCTACGCCGTACCCGAACCCGTACCCGAACCCGTACCCTAACCGTACCCTAAAGCTAACCCTAACCCTAACCCTAACCCTAACCCTAAGCTACCCTTGACTGCTTCTGCCTCCAATAGATTTCCTAAGCACTAGTGTTTTAAGGAACAGGTTAAAAAGAGAATCCTAATGTGATTTCTTGATAATGGGTGTGTTCCTCATCTTCTCCTAGTGTCTAAACTCTTCTCCATGGCTGGACCCCCAAATAATATTCCTTGACGTGCTAAGGGCTATCTAGGGAGTGGGATAGGTTTAATAACTACCCTAACCCTAACGCGTACCCTAACCGTAACCCCTACCCTAACCCTAAGACGTACCCTAATCCTAACCCGTAACCTAAACCGAGCCCTAAACCTCAAACTAACCCTAACCCTAACCCTAACCCATACCCTACGCCATACCCGAACCCGTACCCGAACCCGTACACTAAGCCGTACCCTAACCCTAACCGTAACCCTAACCCTAAACCTAAACCTAACCCTAACCCTAAGCTACCCTTGACTGCTTCTGCCTCCAATAGATTTCCTAAGCACTAGTGTATTAAGGAACAGGTTAAAAAGAGAATCCTAATGTGATTTCAGGATAATGGGTGTGTTCCTTATCTTCTCCTACTGTCTAAACTCTTCTCCATGGCTGGACCCCCAAATAATATTCCTTGACGTGCTAAGGGGTATCTAGGGAGTGGGATAGGTTTAATAACTACCCTAACCCTAACGGGTACCCTAACCCTAAACCCTACCCTAACCCTAACACGTACCCTAATCCTAACCCGTACCCTACACCGAGCCCTAACCCTCAAACTAACCCTAACCCTAACCCTAACCCATATCGTACGCCATACCCAAACCCGTACCCGAACCCGTACCCGAACCCGTACCCTAAGCCGTACCCTAACCGAAACCCTAACCCTAAGCTACCCTTGACTGCTTCTGCCTCCAATAGATTTCCTAAGCACTAGTGTTTTAAGGAACAGGTTAAAAAGAGAATCCTAATGTGATTTATTGATAATGGGTGTGTTCCTTATCTTCTCCTAGTGTCTAAACTCTTCTCCATGGCTGGACCCCCAAATAATATTCCTTGACGTGCTAAAGGGTATCTAGAGAGTGGGATAGGTTTAATAACTACCCTAACCCTAACGCGTACCCTAACCCTAACCCCTACCCTAACCCTAACACGTACCCTAATCCTAACCCGTAACCTAAACCGAGCCCTAACCCTCAAACTAACCCTAACCCTAAACCTAACCCATACCCTACGCCGTACCCGAACCCGTACCCGAACCCGTACCCGAACCCGTACCCTAAGCCGTACCCTAACCCTAACCCTAACCCTAAGCAACCCTTGACTGCTTCTGCCTCCAATAGATTTCCTAAGCACTAGTGTTTTAAGGAACAGGTTAAAAAGAGAATCCTAATGTGATTTCTTGATAATGGGTGTGTTCCTTATCTTCTCCTAGTGTCTAAACTCTTCTCCATGGCTGGACCCCCAAATAATATTCCTTGACGTGCTAAGGGGTATCTAGAGAGTGGGATAGGTTTAATAACTACCCTAACCCTAACGCGTACCCTAACCCTAACATGTACCCTAATCCTAACCCGTACCCTAAACCGAGCCCTAACCCTCAAACTAACCCTAAACCTAACCCTAACCCATACCCTACGCCGTACCCGAAGCCGTACCCGAACCCGTACCATAAGCCGTACCCTAACCCTAACCCTAACCCTAACCCTAAGCTACCCTTGACTACTTCTGCCTCCAATAGATTTCCTAAGCACTAGTGTTTTAAGGAACAGGTTAAAAAGAGAATCCTAATGTGATTTCAGGATAATGGGTGTGTTCCTTATCTTCTCCTAGTGTCTAAACTCTTCTCCATGGCTGGACCCCCAAATAATATTCCTTGACGTGCTAAAGGGTATCTAGAGAGTGGGATAGGTTTAATAACTACCCTAACCCTAACGCGTACCCTAACCCTAACCCCTACCCTAACCCTAACACGTACCCTAATCCTAACCCGTACCCTAAACCGAGCCCTAACCCTCAAACTAACCCTAACCCTAACCCATACCCTACGCAATAACCAAACCCGTACCCGAACCCGTACCCGAACCCGTACCCTAAGCCGTACCCTAACCCTAACCCTAAACCTAAGCTACCCTTGACTGCTTCTGCCTCCAATAGATTTCCTAAGCACTAGTGTTTTAAGGAACAGGTTAAAAAGAGAATCCTAATGTGATTTCTTGATAATGGGTGTGTTCCTTATCTTCTCCTAGTTTCTGAACTCTTCTCCATGGATGGACCCCCAAATAATATTCCTTGACGTGCTAAGGGGTATCTAGGGAGTGGGATAGGTTTAATAACTACCCTAAACCTAACGCGTACCCTAACCCTAACCCCTACCCTAACCCTAACACGAACCCTAATCCTAACCCGTACCCTAAACCGAGCCCTAACCTTCAAACTAACCCTAACCCTAACCCTAACCCATACCCTACGCCGTACTCGAACCCGTACCCGAACCCGTACCCTAAGCCGTACCCTAACCCTAACCCTAACCCTAACCCTAACCCTAAGCTACCCTTGACTGCTTCTGCCTCCAGTAGATTTCCTAAGCACTAGTGTTTTAAGGAACAGGTTAAAAAGAGAATCCTAATGTGATTTCTTGATAATGGGTGTGTTCCTTATCTTCTCCTACTGTCTAAACTCTTCTCCATGGCTGGACACCCAAATAATATTCCTTGACGTGCTAAGGGGTATCCAGAGAGTGGGATAGGTTTAATAACTACCCTAACCCTAACGCGTACCCTAACCCTAACCCCTACCCTAACCCTAACAAGTACCCTAATCCTAACCCGTACACTACACCGAGCCCTAACCCTCAAACTAACCCTAACCCTAACCCTAACCCATATCGTACGCCATAACCAAACCCGTACCCGAACCCGTACCCGAACCCGTACCCTAAGCCGTACCCTAACCCAAACCCTAACCCTAAGCTACCCTTGACTGCTTCTGCCTCCAATAGATTTCCTAAGCACTAGTGTTTTAAGGAACAGGTTAAAAAGAGAATCCTAACGTGATTTATTGATAATGGGTGTGTTCCTTATCTTCTCCGAGTGTCTAAACTCTTCTCCATGGCTGGACCCCCAAATAATATTCCTTGACGTGCTAAGGGGTATCTAGAGAGTGGGATAGGTTTAATAACTACCCTAACCCTAACGCGTACCCTAACCCTAACACCTACCCTAACCCTAACACGTACCCTAATCCTAACCCGTAACCTAAACCGAGCCCTAACCCTCAAACTAACCCTAACCCTAAACCTAACCCATACCCTACGCCGTACCCGAACCCGTACCCGAACCCGTACCCGAACCCGTACCCTAAGCCGTACCCTAACCCGAACCCTAACCCTAAGCTACCCTTGACTGCTTCTGCCTCCAATAGATTTCCTAAGCACTAGTGTTTTAAGGAACAGGTTAAAAAGAGAATCCTAATGTGATTTCTTGATAATGGGTGTGTTCCTTATCTTCTCCTAGTGTCTAAACTCTTCTCCATGGCTGGACCCCCCAATAATATTCCTTGACGTGCTAAGGGGTATCTAGAGAGTGGGATAGGTTTAATAACTACCCTAACCCTAACACGTACCCTAACCCTAACCCCTACCCTAACCCTAACACGTACCCTAATCCTAACCCGTACCCTAAACCGAGCCCTAACCTTCAAACTAACCCTAACCCTAACCCATACCCTACGCCGTACACGAACCCGTACCCGAAACCGTACCCTAAGCCGTACCCTAACCCTAACCCTAACCCTACACCTAACCCTAACCCTAAGCTACCCTTGACTGCTTCTGCCTCCAATAGATTTCCTAAGCACTAGTGTTTTAAGGAACAGGTTAAAAAGAGAATCCTAATGTGATTTCTTGATAATGGGTGTGTTCCTTATCTTCTCCTAGTGTCTAAACTCTTCTCCATGGCTGGACACCCAAATAATATTCCTTGACGTGCTAAGGGGTATCTAGAGAGTGGGATAGGTTTAATAACTACCCTAACCCTAACGCGTACCCTAACCCTAACACGAACCCTAATCCTAACCCGTACCCTAAACCGAGCCCTAACCCTCAAACTAACCCTAACCCTAACCCTAACCCTAACCCTAACCCTAACCCTAAGCTACCCTTGACTGCTTCTGCCTCCAATAGATTTCCTAAGCACTAGTGTTTTAAGGAACAGGTTAAAAAGAGAATCCTAATGTGATTTCTTGATAATGGGTGTGTTCCTCATCTTCTCCTACTGTCTAAATTCTTCTCCATGGCTGCACCCCCAAATAATATTCCTTGACGTGCTAAGGGTTATCTAGGGAGTGGGATAGGTTTAATAACTACCCTAACCCTAACGTGTACCCTAACCCTAACCCCTACCCTAACCCTAACACGAACCCTAATCCTAACCCATACCCTAAACCGAGCCCTAACCTTCAAACTAACCCTAACCCTAACCCTAACCCATACCCTACGCCATACACGAACCCGTACCCGAACCCGTACCCTAAGCCGTACCCTAACCCTAACCCTAACCCTAACCCTAACCCTAAGCTACCCTTGACTGCTTCTGCCTCCAATAGATTTCCTAAGCACTAGTGTTTTAAGGAACAGGTTAAAAAGAGAATCCTAATGTGATTTCTTGATAATGGGTGTGTTCCTTATCTTCTCCTAGTGTCTAAACTCTTCTCCATGGCTGGACACCCAAATAATATTCCTTGACGTGCTAAGGGGTATCTAGAGAGTGGGATAGGTTTAATAACTACCCTAACCCTAACGCGTACCCTAACCCTAACCCCTACCCTAACCCTAACATGTACCCTAATCCTAACCCGTACCCTACACCGAGCCCTAACCCTCAAACTAACCCTAACCCTAACCCTAACCCATATCGTATGCCATACCCAAACCCGTACCCGAACCCGTACCCGAACCCGTACCCTAAGCCGTACCCTAACCCAAACCCTAACCCTAAGCTACCCTTTACTGCTTCTGCCTCCGATAGATTTCCTAAGCACTAGTGTTTTAAGGAACAGATTCAAAAGAGAATCCTAATGTGATTTATTGATAATGGGTGTGTTCCTTATCTTCTCCTAGTGTCTAAACTCTTCTCCATGGCTGGACCCCCAAATAATATTCCTTGACGTGCTAAGGGGTATCTAGAGAGTGGGATAGGTTTAATAACTACCCTAACCCTAACGCGTACCCTAACCCTAAACCCTACCCTAACCCTAACACGTACCCTAATCCTAACCCGTAACCTAAACCGAGCCCTAACCCTCAAACTAACCCTAACCCTAAACCTAACCCATACCCTACGCCGTACCCGAACCCGTACCCGAACCCGTACCCGAACCCGTACCCTAAGCCGTACCCTAACCCTAACCCTAACCCTAAGCTACCCTTGACTGCTTCTGCCTCCAATAGATTTCCTAAGCACTAGTGTTTTAAGGAACAGGTTAAAAAGAGAATCCTAATGTGATTTCTTGATAATGGGTGTGTTCCTTATCTTCTCCTAGTGTCTAAACTCTTCTCCATGGCTGGACCCCCAAATAATATTCCTTGACGTGCTAAGGGGTATCTAGAGAGTGGGATAGGTTTAATAACTACCCTAACCCTAACGCGTACCCTAACCCTAACCCCTACCCTAACCCTAACACGTACCCTAATCCTAACCCGTACCCTAAACCGAGCCCTAACCTTCAAACTAACCCTAACCCTAACCCACACCCTACGCCATACACGAACCCGTACCCGAAACCGTACCCTAAGCCGTACCCTAACCCTAACCCTAACCCTAAACCTAACCCTAACCCTAAGCTACCCTTGACTGCTTCTGCCTCCAATAGATTTCCTAAGCACTAGTGTTTTAAGGAACAGGTTAAAAAGAGAATCCTAATGTGATTTCTTGATAATGGGTGTGTTCCTTATCTTCTCCTAGTGTCTAAACTCTTCTCCATGGCTGGACCCCCAAATAATATTCCTTGACGTGCTAAGGGGTATCTAGAGAGTGGGATAGGTTTAATAACTACCCTAACCCTAACGCGTACCCTAACCCTAACACGTACCCTAATCCTAACCCGTACCCTAAACCGAGCCCTAACCCTCAAACTAACCCTAAACCTAACCCTAACCCATACCTTACGCCGTACCCGAACCCGTACCTGAACCCGTACCCTAAGCCGTACCCTAAAGCTAACCCTAACCCTAACCCTAACCCTAACCCTAAGCTACCCTTGACTACTTCTGCCTCCAATAGATTTCCTAAGCACTAGTGTTTTAAGGAAGAGGTTAAAAATAGAATCCTAATGTGATTTCTTGATAATGGGTGTGTTCCTCATCTTCTCCTAGTGTCTAAACTCTTCTCCATGGCTGGACCCCCAAATAATATTCCTTGACGTGCTAAGGGTTATCTAGAGAGTGGGATAGGTTTAATAACTACCCTAACCCTAACGCGTACCCTAACCCTAACCCCTACCCTAACCCTAAGACGTACCCTAATCCTAACCCGTAACCTAAACCGAGCCCTAACCCTCAAACTAACCCTAACCCTAACCCTAACCCATACCCTACGCCATACCCGAACCCGTACCCGAACCCGTACACTAAGCCGTACCCTAACCCTAACCCTAACCCTAACCCTAAACCTAAACCTAACCCTAACCCTAAGCTACCCTTCACTGCTTCTGCCTCCAATAGATTTCCTAAGCACTAGTGTATTAAGGAACAGGTTAAGAAGAGAATCCTAATGTGATTTCAGGATAATGGGTGTGTTCCTTATCTTCTCCTACTGTCTAAACTCTTCTCCATGGCTGGACCCCCAAATAATATTCCTTGACGTGCTAAGGGGTATCTAGGGAGTGGGATAGGTTTAATAACTACCCTAACCCTAACGCGTACCCTAACCCTAACCCCTACCCTAACCCTAACACGAACCCTAATCCTAAACCGTACCCTAAACCGAGCCCTAACCTTCAAACTAACCCTAACCCTAACCCTAACCCATACCCTACGCCGTACACGAACCCGTACCCGAACCCGTACCCTAAGCCGTACCCTAACCCTAACCCTAACCCTAAGCTACCCTTGACTGCTTCTGCCTCCAATAGATTTCCTAAGCACTAGTGTTTTAAGGAACAGGTTAAAAAGAGAATCCTAATGTGATTTATTGATAATGGGTGTGTTCCTTATCTTCTCCTAGTGTCTAAACTCTTCTCCATGGCTGGACCCCCAAATAATATTCCTTGACGTGCTAAAGGGTATCTAGAGAGTGGGATAGGTTTAATAACTACCCTAACCCTAACGCGTACCCTAACCCTAACCCCTACCCTAACCCTAACACGAACCCTAATCCTAACCCGTACCCTAAACCGAGCCCTAACCTTCAAACTAACCCTAACCCTAACCCATACCCTACGCCGTACACGAACCCGTACCCGAAACCGTACCCTAAGCCGTACCCTAACCCTAACCCTAACCCTAAACCTAACCCTAACCCTAAGCTACCCTTGAATGCTTCTGCCTCCAATAGATTTCCTAAGCACTAGTGTTTTAAGGAACAGGTTAAACAGAGAATCCTAATGTGATTTCTTGATAATGGGTGTGTTCCCTATCTTCTCCTAGTGTCTAAACACTTCTCCATGGCTGGACACCCAAATAATATTCCTTGACGTGCTAAGGGGTATCTAGAGAGTGGGATAGGTTTAATAACTACCCTAACCCTAACGCGTACCCTAACCCTAACACGTACCCTAATCCTAACCCGTACCCTAAACCGAGCCCTAACCCTCAAACTAACCCTAACCCTAACCCTAAACCATACCCTACGCCGTTACCCGAACCCGTACCCGAACCCGTACCCTAACCGTACCCTAAAGCTAACCCTAACCCTAACCCTAACCCTAACCCTAAGCTACCCTTGACTGCTTCTGCCTCCAATAGATTTCCTAAGCACTAGTGTTTTAAGGAACAGGTTAAAAAGAGAATCCTAATGTGATTTCTTGATAATGGGTGTGTTCCTCATCTTCTCCTAGTGTCTAAACTCTTCTCCATGGCTGGACCCCCAAATAATATTCCTTGACGTGCTAAGGGCTATCTAGGGAGTGGGATAGGTTTAATAACTACCCTAACCCTAACGCGTACCCTAACCGTAACCCCTACCCTAACCCTAAGACGTACCCTAATCTTAACCCGTAACCTAAACCGAGCCCTAACCCTCAAACTAACCCTAACCCTAACCCTAACCCATACCTTACGCCATACCCGAACCCGTACCCGAACCCGTACACTAAGCCGTACCCTAACCCTAACCGTAACCCTAACCCTAAACCTAAACCTAACCCTAACCCTAAGCTACCCTTGACTGCTTCTGCCTCCAATAGATTTCCTAAGCACTAGTGTATTAAGGAACAGGTTAAAAGAGAATCCTAATGTGATTTCAGGATAATGGGTGTGTTCCTTATCTTCTCCTACTGTCTAAACTCTTCTCCATGGCTGGACCCCCAAATAATATTCCTTGACGTGCTAAGGGGTATCTAGGGAGTGGGATAGGTTTAATAACTACCCTAACCCTAACGCGTACCCTAACCCTAAACCCTACCCTAACCCTAACACGTACCCTAATCCTAACCCGTACCCTACACCGAGCCCTAACCCTCAAACTAACCCTAACCCTAACCCTAACCCATATCGTACGCAATACCCAAACCCGTACCCGAACCCGTACCCGAACCCGTACCCTAAGCCGTACCCTAACCCAAACCCTAACCCTAAGCTACCCTTGACTGCTTCTGCCTCCAATAGATTTCCTAAGCACTAGTGTTTTAAGGAACAGGTTAAAAAGAGAATCCTAATGTGATTTATTGATAATGGGTGTGTTCCTTATCTTCTCCTAGTGTCTAAACTCTTCTCCATGGCTGGACCCCCAAATAATATTCCTTGACGTGCTAAAGGGTATCTAGAGAGTGGGATAGGTTTAATAACTACCCTAACCCTAACGCGTACCCTAACCCTAACCCCTACCCTAACCCTAACACGTACCCTAATCCTAACCCGTAACCTAAACCGAGCCCTAACCCTCAAACTAACCCTAACCCTAAACCTAACCCATACCCTACGCCGTACCCGAACCCGTACCCGAACCCGTACCCGAACCCGTACCCTAAGCCGTACCCTAACCCTAACCCTAACCCTAAGCTACCCTTGACTGCTTCTGCCTCCAATAGATTTCCTAAGCACTAGTGTTTTAAGGAACAGGTTAAAAAGAGAATCCTAATGTGATTTCTTGATAATGGGTGTGTTCCTTATCTTCTCCTAGTGTCTAAACTCTTCTCCATGGCTGGACCCCCAAATAATATTCCTTGACGTGCTAAGGGGTATCTAGAGAGTGGGATAGGTTTAATAACTACCCTAACCCTAACGCGTACCCTAACCCTAACCCGTACCCTAACCCTAACACGTACCCTAATCCTAACCCGTAACCTAAACCGAGCCCTAACCTTCAAACTAACCCTAACCCTAACCCATACCCTACGCCGTACACGAACCCGTACCCGAAACCGTACCCTAAGCCGTACCCTAACCCTAACCCTAACCCTAAACCTAACCCTAACCCTAAGCTACCCTTGACTGCTTCTGCCTCCAATAGATTTCCTAAGCACTAGTGTTTTAAGGAACAGGTTAAAAAGAGAATCCTAATGTGATTTCTTGATAATGGGTGTGTTCCTTATCTTCTCCTAGTGTCTAAACTCTTCTCCATGGCTGGACACCCAAATAATATTCCTTGACGTGCTAAGGGGTATCTAGAGAGTGGGATAGGTTTAATAACTACCCTAACCCTAACGCGTACCCTAACCCTAACCCCTACCCTAACCCTAACACGTACCCTAATCCTAACCCGTACCCTACACCGAGCCCTAACCCTCAAACTAACCCTAACCCTAACCCTAACCCATATCGCATGCCATACCCAAACCCGTACCCGAACCCGTACCCAAACCCGTACCCTAAGCCGTACCCTAACCCAAACCCTAACTTTAAGCTACCCTTGACTGCTTCTGCCTCCAATAGATTTCCTAAGCACTAATGTTTTAAGGAACAGGTTAAAAAGAGAATCCTAATGTGATTTCTTGATAATGGGTGTGTTCCTCATCTTCTCCTAGTGTCTAAACTCTTCTCCATGGCTGGACCCCCAAATAATATTCCTTGACGTGCTAAGGGGTATCTAGAGAGTGGGATAGGTTTAATAACTACCCTAACCCTAACGCGTACCCTAACCCTAACCCCTACCCTAACCCTAACACGTACCCTAATCCTAACCCGTACCCTAAACCGAGCCCTAACCTTCAAACTAACCCTAACCCTAACCCATACCCTACGCCATACACGAACCCGTACCCGAAACCGTACCCTAAGCCGTACCCTAACCCTAACCCTAACCCTAAACCTAACCCTAACCCTAAGCTACCCTTGACTGCTTCTGCCTCCAATAGATTTCCTAAGCACTAGTGTTTTAAGGAACAGGTTAAAAAGAGAATCCTAATGTGATTTCTTGATAATGGGTGTGTTCCTCATCTTCTCCTAGTGTCTAAACTCTTCTCCATGGCTGGACCCCCAAATAATATTCCTTGACGTGCTAAGGGGTATCTAGAGAGTGGGATAGGTTTAATAACTACCCTAACCCTAACGCGTACCCTAACCCTAACCCCTACCCTAACCCTAACACGTACCCTAATCCTAACCCGTACCCTAAACCGAGCCCTAACCTTCAAACTAACCCTAACCCTAACCCATAACCTACGCCATACACGAACCCGTACCCGAAACCGTACCCTAAGCCGTACCCAAACCCTAACCCTAACCCTAAACCTAACCCTAACCCTAAGCTACCCTTGACTGCTTCTGCCTCCAATAGATTTCCTAAGCACTAGTATTTTAAGGAACAGGTTAAAAAGAGAATCCTAATGTGATTTCTTGATAATGGGTGTGTTCCTTATCTTCTCCTAGTGTCTAAACTCTTCTCCATGGCTGGACACCCAAATAATATTCCTTGACGTGCTAAGGGGTATCTAGAGAGTGGGATAGGTTTAATAACTACCCTAACCCTAACGCGTACCCTAACCCTAACACGTACCCTAATCCTAACCCGTACCCTAAACCGAGCCCTAACCATCAAACAAACCCTAAACCTAACCCTAACCCATACCCTACGCCGTACCCGAACCCGTACCCGAACCCATACCCTAAGCCGTACCCTAAAGCTAACCCTAACCCTAACCCTAACCCTAACCCTAAGCTACCCTTGACTGCTTCTGCCTCCAATAGATTTCCTAAGCACTAGTGTTTTAAGGAACAGGTTAAAAAGAGAATCCTAACGTGATTTATTGATAATGGGTGTGTTCCTTATCTTCTCCGAGTGTCTAAACTCTTCTCCATGGCTGGACCCCCAAATAATATTCCTTGACGTGCTAAGGGGTATCTAGAGAGTGGGATAGGTTTAATAACTACCCTAACCCTAACGCGTACCCTAACCCTAACACCTACCCTAACCCTAACACGTACCCTAATCCTAACCCGTAACCTAAACCGAGCCCTAACCCTCAAACTAACCCTAACCCTAAACCTAACCCATACCCTACGCCGTACCCGAACCCGTACCCGAACCCGTACCCGAACCCGTACCCTAAGCCGTACCCTAACCCGAACCCTAACCCTAAGCTACCCTTGACTGCTTCTGCCTCCAATAGATTTCCTAAGCACTAGTGTTTTAAGGAACAGGTTAAAAAGAGAATCCTAATGTGATTTCTTGATAATGGGTGTGTTCCTTATCTTCTCCTAGTGTCTAAACTCTTCTCCATGGCTGGACCCCCCAATAATATTCCTTGACGTGCTAAGGGGTATCTAGAGAGTGGGATAGGTTTAATAACTACCCTAACCCTAACACGTACCCTAACCCTAACCCCTACCCTAACCCTAACACGTACCCTAATCCTAACCCGTACCCTAAACCGAGCCCTAACCTTCAAACTAACCCTAACCCTAACCCATACCCTACGCCGTACACGAACCCGTACCCGAAACCGTACCCTAAGCCGTACCCTAACCCTAACCCTAACCCTACACCTAACCCTAACCCTAAGCTACCCTTGACTGCTTCTGCCTCCAATAGATTTCCTAAGCACTAGTGTTTTAAGGAACAGGTTAAAAAGAGAATCCTAATGTGATTTCTTGATAATGGGTGTGTTCCTTATCTTCTCCTAGTGTCTAAACTCTTCTCCATGGCTGGACACCCAAATAATATTCCTTGACGTGCTAAGGGGTATCTAGAGAGTGGGATAGGTTTAATAACTACCCTAACCCTAACGCGTACCCTAACCCTAACACGAACCCTAATCCTAACCCGTACCCTAAACCGAGCCCTAACCCTCAAACTAACCCTAACCCTAACCCTAACCCTAACCCTAACCCTAACCCTAAGCTACCCTTGACTGCTTCTGCCTCCAATAGATTTCCTAAGCACTAGTGTTTTAAGGAACAGGTTAAAAAGAGAATCCTAATGTGATTTCTTGATAATGGGTGTGTTCCTCATCTTCTCCTACTGTCTAAATTCTTCTCCATGGCTGCACCCCCAAATAATATTCCTTGACGTGCTAAGGGTTATCTAGGGAGTGGGATAGGTTTAATAACTACCCTAACCCTAACGTGTACCCTAACCCTAACCCCTACCCTAACCCTAACACGAACCCTAATCCTAACCCATACCCTAAACCGAGCCCTAACCTTCAAACTAACCCTAACCCTAACCCTAACCCATACCCTACGCCATACACGAACCCGTACCCGAACCCGTACCCTAAGCCGTACCCTAACCCTAACCCTAACCCTAACCCTAACCCTAAGCTACCCTTGACTGCTTCTGCCTCCAATAGATTTCCTAAGCACTAGTGTTTTAAGGAACAGGTTAAAAAGAGAATCCTAATGTGATTTCTTGATAATGGGTGTGTTCCTTATCTTCTCCTAGTGTCTAAACTCTTCTCCATGGCTGGACACCCAAATAATATTCCTTGACGTGCTAAGGGGTATCTAGAGAGTGGGATAGGTTTAATAACTACCCTAACCCTAACGCGTACCCTAACCCTAACCCCTACCCTAACCCTAACATGTACCCTAATCCTAACCCGTACCCTACACCGAGCCCTAACCCTCAAACTAACCCTAACCCTAACCCTAACCCATATCGTATGCCATACCCAAACCCGTACCCGAACCCGTACCCGAACCCGTACCCTAAGCCGTACCCTAACCCAAACCCTAACCCTAAGCTACCCTTTACTGCTTCTGCCTCCGATAGATTTCCTAAGCACTAGTGTTTTAAGGAACAGATTCAAAAGAGAATCCTAATGTGATTTATTGATAATGGGTGTGTTCCTTATCTTCTCCTAGTGTCTAAACTCTTCTCCATGGCTGGACCCCCAAATAATATTCCTTGACGTGCTAAGGGGTATCTAGAGAGTGGGATAGGTTTAATAACTACCCTAACCCTAACGCGTACCCTAACCCTAAACCCTACCCTAACCCTAACACGTACCCTAATCCTAACCCGTAACCTAAACCGAGCCCTAACCCTCAAACTAACCCTAACCCTAAACCTAACCCATACCCTACGCCGTACCCGAACCCGTACCCGAACCCGTACCCGAACCCGTACCCTAAGCCGTACCCTAACCCTAACCCTAACCCTAAGCTACCCTTGACTGCTTCTGCCTCCAATAGATTTCCTAAGCACTAGTGTTTTAAGGAACAGGTTAAAAAGAGAATCCTAATGTGATTTCTTGATAATGGGTGTGTTCCTTATCTTCTCCTAGTGTCTAAACTCTTCTCCATGGCTGGACCCCCAAATAATATTCCTTGACGTGCTAAGGGGTATCTAGAGAGTGGGATAGGTTTAATAACTACCCTAACCCTAACGCGTACCCTAACCCTAACCCCTACCCTAACCCTAACACGTACCCTAATCCTAACCCGTACCCTAAACCGAGCCCTAACCTTCAAACTAACCCTAACCCTAACCCACACCCTACGCCATACACGAACCCGTACCCGAAACCGTACCCTAAGCCGTACCCTAACCCTAACCCTAACCCTAAACCTAACCCTAACCCTAAGCTACCCTTGACTGCTTCTGCCTGCAATAGATTTCCTAAGCACTAGTGTTTTAAGGAACAGGTTAAAAAGAGAATCCTAATGTGATTTCTTGATAATGGGTGTGTTCCTTATCTTCTCCTAGTGTCTAAACTCTTCTCCATGGCTGGACCCCCAAATAATATTCCTTGACGTGCTAAGGGGTATCTAGAGAGTGGGATAGGTTTAATAACTACCCTAACCCTAACGCGTACCCTAACCCTAACACGTACCCTAATCCTAACCCGTACCCTAAACCGAGCCCTAACCCTCAAACTAACCCTAAACCTAACCCTAACCCATACCTTACGCCGTACCCGAACCCGTACCTGAACCCGTACCCTAAGCCGTACCCTAAAGCTAACCCTAACCCTAACCCTAACCCTAACCCTAAGCTACCCTTGACTACTTCTGCCTCCAATAGATTTCCTAAGCACTAGTGTTTTAAGGAAGAGGTTAAAAATAGAATCCTAATGTGATTTCTTGATAATGGGTGTGTTCCTCATCTTCTCCTAGTGTCTAAACTCTTCTCCATGGCTGGACCCCCAAATAATATTCCTTGACGTGCTAAGGGTTATCTAGAGAGTGGGATAGGTTTAATAACTACCCTAACCCTAACGCGTACCCTAACCCTAACCCCTACCCTAACCCTAAGACGTACCCTAATCCTAACCCGTAACCTAAACCGAGCCCTAACCCTCAAACTAACCCTAACCCTAACCCTAACCCATACCCTACGCCATACCCGAACCCGTACCCGAACCCGTACACTAAGCCGTACCCTAACCCTAACCCTAACCCTAACCCTAAACCTAAACCTAACCCTAACCCTAAGCTACCCTTCACTGCTTCTGCCTCCAATAGATTTCCTAAGCACTAGTGTATTAAGGAACAGGTTAAGAAGAGAATCCTAATGTGATTTCAGGATAATGGGTGTGTTCCTTATCTTCTCCTACTGTCTAAACTCTTCTCCATGGCTGGACCCCCAAATAATATTCCTTGACGTGCTAAGGGGTATCTAGGGAGTGGGATAGGTTTAATAACTACCCTAACCCTAACGCGTACCCTAACCCTAACCCCTACCCTAACCCTAACACGAACCCTAATCCTAACCCGTACCCTAAACCGAGCCCTAACCTTCAAACTAACCCTAACCCTAACCCTAACCCATACCCTACGCCGTACACGAACCCGTACCCGGACCCGTACCCTAAGCCGTACCCTAACCCTAACCCTAACCCTAAGCTACCCTTGACTGCTTCTGCCTCCAATAGATTTCCTAAGCACTAGTGTTTTAAGGAACAGGTTAAAAAGAGAATCCTAATGTGATTTATTGATAATGGGTGTGTTCCTTATCTTCTCCTAGTGTCTAAACTCTTCTCCATGGCTGGACCCCCAAATAATATTCCTTGACGTGCTAAAGGGTATCTAGAGAGTGGGATAGGTTTAATAACTACCCTAACCCTAACGCGTACCCTAACCCTAACCCCTACCCTAACCCTAACACGAACCCTAATCCTAACCCGTACCCTAAACCGAGCCCTAACCTTCAAACTAACCCTAACCCTAACCCATACCCTACGCCGTACACGAACCCGTACCCGAAACCGTACCCTAAGCCGTACCCTAACCCTAACCCTAACCCTAAACCTAACCCTAACCCTAAGCTACCCTTGAATGCTTCTGCCTCCAATAGATTTCCTAAGCACTAGTGTTTTAAGGAACAGGTTAAACAGAGAATCCTAATGTGATTTCTTGATAATGGGTGTGTTCCCTATCTTCTCCTAGTGTCTAAACACTTCTCCATGGCTGGACACCCAAATAATATTCCTTGACGTGCTAAGGGGTATCTAGAGAGTGGGATAGGTTTAATAACTACCCTAACCCTAACGCGTACCCTAACCCTAACACGTACCCTAATCCTAACCCGTACCCTAAACCGAGCCCTAACCCTCAAACTAACCCTAACCCTAACCCTAAACCATACCCTACGCCGTACCCGAACCCGTACCCGAACCCGTACCCTAACCGTACCCTAAAGCTAACCCTAACCCTAACCCTAACCCTAACCCTAAGCTACCCTTGACTGCTTCTGCCTCCAATAGATTTCCTAAGCACTAGTGTTTTAAGGAACAGGTTAAAAAGAGAATCCTAATGTGATTTCTTGATAATGGGTGTGTTCCTCATCTTCTCCTAGTGTCTAAACTCTTCTCCATGGCTGGACCCCCAAATAATATTCCTTGACGTGCTAAGGGCTATCTAGGGAGTGGGATAGGTTTAATAACTACCCTAACCCTAACGCGTACCCTAACCGTAACCCCTACCCTAACCCTAAGACGTACCCTAATCTTAACCCGTAACCTAAACCGAGCCCTAACCCTCAAACTAACCCTAACCCTAACCCTAACCCATACCTTACGCCATACCCGAACCCGTACCCGAACCCGTACACTAAGCCGTACCCTAACCCTAACCGTAACCCTAACCCTAAACCTAAACCTAACCCTAACCCTAAGCTACCCTTGACTGCTTCTGCCTCCAATAGATTTCCTAAGCACTAGTGTATTAAGGAACAGGTTAAAAAGAGAATCCTAATGTGATTTCAGGATAATGGGTGTGTTCCTTATCTTCTCCTACTGTCTAAACTCTTCTCCATGGCTGGACCCCCAAATAATATTCCTTGACGTGCTAAGGGGTATCTAGGGAGTGGGATAGGTTTAATAACTACCCTAACCCTAACGCGTACCCTAACCCTAAACCCTACCCTAACCCTAACACGTACCCTAATCCTAACCCGTACCCTACACCGAGCCCTAACCCTCAAACTAACCCTAACCCTAACCCTAACCCATATCGTACGCAATACCCAAACCCGTACCCGAACCCGTACCCGAACCCGTACCCTAAGCCGTACCCTAACCCAAACCCTAACCCTAAGCTACCCTTGACTGCTTCTGCCTCCAATAGATTTCCTAAGCACTAGTGTTTTAAGGAACAGGTTAAAAAGAGAATCCTAATGTGATTTATTGATAATGGGTGTGTTCCTTATCTTCTCCTAGTGTCTAAACTCTTCTCCATGGCTGGACCCCCAAATAATATTCCTTGACGTGCTAAAGGGTATCTAGAGAGTGGGATAGGTTTAATAACTACCCTAACCCTAACGCGTACCCTAACCCTAACCCCTACCCTAACCCTAACACGTACCCTAATCCTAACCCGTAACCTAAACCGAGCCCTAACCCTCAAACTAACCCTAACCCTAAACCTAACCCATACCCTACGCCGTACCCGAACCCGTACCCGAACCCGTACCCGAACCCGTACCCTAAGCCGTACCCTAACCCTAACCCTAACCCTAAGCTACCCTTGACTGCTTCTGCCTCCAATAGATTTCCTAAGCACTAGTGTTTTAAGGAACAGGTTAAAAAGAGAATCCTAATGTGATTTCTTGATAATGGGTGTGTTCCTTATCTTCTCCTAGTGTCTAAACTCTTCTCCATGGCTGGACCCCCAAATAATATTCCTTGACGTGCTAAGGGGTATCTAGAGAGTGGGATAGGTTTAATAACTACCCTAACCCTAACGCGTACCCTAACCCTAACCCGTACCCTAACCCTAACACGTACCCTAATCCTAACCCGTAACCTAAACCGAGCCCTAACCTTCAAACTAACCCTAACCCTAACCCATACCCTACGCCGTACACGAACCCGTACCCGAAACCGTACCCTAAGCCGTACCCTAACCCTAACCCTAACCCTAAACCTAACCCTAACCCTAAGCTACCCTTGACTGCTTCTGCCTCCAATAGATTTCCTAAGCACTAGTGTTTTAAGGAACAGGTTAAAAAGAGAATCCTAATGTGATTTCTTGATAATGGGTGTGTTCCTTATCTTCTCCTAGTGTCTAAACTCTTCTCCATGGCTGGACACCCAAATAATATTCCTTGACGTGCTAAGGGGTATCTAGAGAGTGGGATAGGTTTAATAACTACCCTAACCCTAACGCGTACCCTAACCCTAACCCCTACCCTAACCCTAACACGTACCCTAATCCTAACCCGTACCCTACACCGAGCCCTAACCCTCAAACTAACCCTAACCCTAACCCTAACCCATATCGCATGCCATACCCAAACCCGTACCCGAACCCGTACCCAAACCCGTACCCTAAGCCGTACCCTAACCCAAACCCTAACTTTAAGCTACCCTTGACTGCTTCTGCCTCCAATAGATTTCCTAAGCACTAATGTTTTAAGGAACAGGTTAAAAAGAGAATCCTAATGTGATTTCTTGATAATGGGTGTGTTCCTCATCTTCTCCTAGTGTCTAAACTCTTCTCCATGGCTGGACCCCCAAATAATATTCCTTGACGTGCTAAGGGGTATCTAGAGAGTGGGATAGGTTTAATAACTACCCTAACCCTAACGCGTACCCTAACCCTAACCCCTACCCTAACCCTAACACGTACCCTAATCCTAACCCGTACCCTAAACCGAGCCCTAACCTTCAAACTAACCCTAACCCTAACCCATACCCTACGCCATACACGAACCCGTACCCGAAACCGTACCCTAAGCCGTACCCTAACCCTAACCCTAACCCTAAACCTAACCCTAACCCTAAGCTACCCTTGACTGCTTCTGCCTCCAATAGATTTCCTAAGCACTAGTGTTTTAAGGAACAGGTTAAAAAGAGAATCCTAATGTGATTTCTTGATAATGGGTGTGTTCCTCATCTTCTCCTAGTGTCTAAACTCTTCTCCATGGCTGGACCCCCAAATAATATTCCTTGACGTGCTAAGGGGTATCTAGAGAGTGGGATAGGTTTAATAACTACCCTAACCCTAACGCGTACCCTAACCCTAACCCCTACCCTAACCCTAACACGTACCCTAATCCTAACCCGTACCCTAAACCGAGCCCTAACCTTCAAACTAACCCTAACCCTAACCCATAACCTACGCCATACACGAACCCGTACCCGAAACCGTACCCTAAGCCGTACCCAAACCCTAACCCTAACCCTAAACCTAACCCTAACCCTAAGCTACCCTTGACTGCTTCTGCCTCCAATAGATTTCCTAAGCACTAGTATTTTAAGGAACAGGTTAAAAAGAGAATCCTAATGTGATTTCTTGATAATGGGTGTGTTCCTTATCTTCTCCTAGTGTCTAAACTCTTCTCCATGGCTGGACACCCAAATAATATTCCTTGACGTGCTAAGGGGTATCTAGAGAGTGGGATAGGTTTAATAACTACCCTAACCCTAACGCGTACCCTAACCCTAACACGTACCCTAATCCTAACCCGTACCCTAAACCGAGCCCTAACCATCAAACAAACCCTAAACCTAACCCTAACCCATACCCTACGCCGTACCCGAACCCGTACCCGAACCCATACCCTAAGCCGTACCCTAAAGCTAACCCTAACCCTAACCCTAACCCTAACCCTAAGCTACCCTTGACTGCTTCTGCCTCCAATAGATTTCCTAAGCACTAGTGTTTTAAGGAACAGGTTAAAAAGAGAATCCTAATGTGATTTCTTGATAATGGGTGTGTTCCTCATCTTCTCCTAGTGTCTAAACTCTTCTCCATGGCTGGACCCCCAAATAATATTCCTTGACGTGCTAAGGGGTATCTAGAGAGTGGGATAGGTTTAATAACTACCCTAACCCTAACGCGTACCCTAACCCTAACCCCTACCCTAACCCTAACACGTACCCTAATCCTAACCCGTAACCTAAACCGAGCCCTAACCCTCAAACTAACCCTAACCCTAAACCTAACCCATACCCTACGCCGTACCCGAACCCGTACCCGAACCCGTACCCGAACCCGTACCCTAAGCCGTACCCTAACCCTAACCCTAACCCTAAGCTACCCTTGACTGCTTCTGCCTCCAATAGATTTCCTAAGCACTAGTGTTTTAAGGAACAGGTTAAAAAGAGAATCCTAATGTGATTTCTTGATAATGGGTGTGTTCCTTATCTTCTCCTAGTGTCTAAACTCTTCTCCATGGCTGGACCCCCAAATAATATTCCTTGACGTGCTAAGGGGTATCTAGAGAGTGGGATAGGTTTAATAACTACCCTAACCCTAACGCGTACCCTAACCCTAACCCGTACCCTAACCCTAACACGTACCCTAATCCTAACCCGTAACCTAAACCGAGCCCTAACCTTCAAACTAACCCTAACCCTAACCCATACCCTACGCCGTACACGAACCCGTACCCGAAACCGTACCCTAAGCCGTACCCTAACCCTAACCCTAACCCTAAACCTAACCCTAACCCTAAGCTACCCTTGACTGCTTCTGCCTCCAATAGATTTCCTAAGCACTAGTGTTTTAAGGAACAGGTTAAAAAGAGAATCCTAATGTGATTTCTTGATAATGGGTGTGTTCCTTATCTTCTCCTAGTGTCTAAACTCTTCTCCATGGCTGGACACCCAAATAATATTCCTTGAGGTGCTAAGGGGTATCTAGAGAGTGGGATAGGTTTAATAACTACCCTAACCCTAACGCGTACCCTAACCCTAACCCCTACCCTAACCCTAACACGTACCCTAATCCTAACCCGTACCCTACACCGAGCCCTAACCCTCAAACTAACCCTAACCCTAACCCTAACCCATATCGCATGCCATACCCAAACCCGTACCCGAACCCGTACCCGAACCCGTACCCTAAGCCGTACCCTAACCCAAACCCTAACTTTAAGCTACCCTTGACTGCTTCTGCCTCCAATAGATTTCCTAAGCACTAATGTTTTAAGGAACAGGTTAAAAAGAGAATCCTAATGTGATTTCTTGATAATGGGTGTGTTCCTCATCTTCTCCTAGTGTCTAAACTCTTCTCCATGGCTGGACCCCCAAATAATATTCCTTGACGTGCTAAGGGGTATCTAGAGAGTGGGATAGGTTTAATAACTACCCTAACCCTAACGCGTACCCTAACCCTAACCCCTACCCTAACCCTAACACGTACCCTAATCCTAACCCGTACCCTAAACCGAGCCCTAACCTTCAAACTAACCCTAACCCTAACCCATACCCTACGCCATACACGAACCCGTACCCGAAACCGTACCCTAAGCCGTACCCTAACCCTAACCCTAACCCTAAACCTAACCCTAACCCTAAGCTACCCTTGACTGCTTCTGCCTCCAATAGATTTCCTAAGCACTAGTGTTTTAAGGAACAGGTTAAAAAGAGAATCCTAATGTGATTTCTTGATAATGGGTGTGTTCCTCATCTTCTCCTAGTGTCTAAACTCTTCTCCATGGCTGGACCCCCAAATAATATTCCTTGACGTGCTAAGGGGTATCTAGAGAGTGGGATAGGTTTAATAACTACCCTAACCCTAACGCGTACCCTAACCCTAACCCCTACCCTAACCCTAACACGTACCCTAATCCTAACCCGTACCCTAAACCGAGCCCTAACCTTCAAACTAACCCTAACCCTAACCCATAACCTACGCCATACACGAACCCGTACCCGAAACCGTACCCTAAGCCGTACCCAAACCCTAACCCTAACCCTAAACCTAACCCTAACCCTAAGCTACCCTTGACTGCTTCTGCCTCCAATAGATTTCCTAAGCACTAGTATTTTAAGGAACAGGTTAAAAAGAGAATCCTAATGTGATTTCTTGATAATGGGTGTGTTCCTTATCTTCTCCTAGTGTCTAAACTCTTCTCCATGGCTGGACACCCAAATAATATTCCTTGACGTGCTAAGGGGTATCTAGAGAGTGGGATAGGTTTAATAACTACCCTAACCCTAACGCGTACCCTAACCCTAACACGTACCCTAATCCTAACCCGTACCCTAAACCGAGCCCTAACCATCAAACAAACCCTAAACCTAACCCTAACCCATACCCTACGCCGTACCCGAACCCGTACCCGAACCCATACCCTAAGCCGTACCCTAAAGCTAACCCTAACCCTAACCCTAACCCTAACCCTAAGCTACCCTTGACTGCTTCTGCCTCCAATAGATTTCCTAAGCACTAGTGTTTTAAGGAACAGGTTAAAAAGAGAATCCTAATGTGATTTCTTGATAATGGGTGTGTTCCTCATCTTCTCCTAGTGTCTAAACTCTTCTCCATGGCTGGACCCCCAAATAATATTCCTTGACGTGCTAAGGGGTATCTAGAGAGTGGGATAGGTTTAATAACTACCCTAACCCTAACGCGTACCCTAACCCTAACCCCTACCCTAACCCTAACACGTACCCTAATCCTAACCCGTAACCTAAACCGAGCCCTAACCCTCAAACTAACCCTAACCCTAACCCTAACCCATACCCTACGCCGTACCCGAACCCGTACCTGAACCCGTACCCTAAGCCGTACCCTAACCCTAACCCTAACCCTAAGCTACCCTTGACTGCTTCTGCCTCCAATAGATTTCCTAAGCACTAGTGTTTTAAGGAACAGGTTAAAAAGAGAATCCTAATGTGATTTCTTGATAATGGGTGTGTTCCTTATCTTCTCCTAGTGTCTAAACTCTTCTCCATGGCTGGACCCCCAAATAATATTCCTTGACGTGCTAAGGGGTATCTAGAGAGTGGGATAGGTTTAATAACTACCCTAACCCTAACGCGTACCCTAACCCTAACCCTACCCTAACCCTAACACGTACCCTAATCCTAACCCGTAACCTAAACCGAGCCCTAACCCTCAAACTAACACTAACCCTAAACCTAACCCATACCCTACGCTGTACCAGAACCCGTACCCGAACCCGTACCCGAACCCGTACCCTAAGCCGTACCCTAACCCTAACCCTAACCCTAAGCTACCCTTGACTGCTTCTGCCTCCAATAGATTTCCTAAGCACTAGTGTTTTAAGGAACAGGTTAAAAAGAGAATCCTAATGTGATTTCTTGATAATGGGTGTGTTCCTTATCTTCTCCTAGTGTCTAAACTCTTCTCCATGGCTGGACCCCCAAATAATATTCCTTGACGTGCTAAAGGGTATCTAGAGAGTGGGATAGGTTTAATAACTACCCTAACCCTAACGCGTACCCTAACCCTAACCCCTACCCTAACCCTAACACGAACCCTAATCCTAACCCGTACCCTAAACCGAGCCCTAACCTTCAAACTAACCCTAACCCTAACCCATACCCTACGCCGTACACGAACCCGTACCCGAAACCGTACCCTAAGCCGTACCCTAACCCTAACCCTAACCCTAAACCTAACCCTAACCCTAAGCTACCCTTGAATGCTTCTGCCTCCAATAGATTTCCTAAGCACTAGTGTTTGAAGGAACAGGTTAAAAAGAGAATCCTAATGTGATTTCTTGATAATGGGTGTGTTCCCTATCTTCTCCTAGTGTCTAAACACTTCTCCATGGCTGGACACCCAAATAATATTCCTTGACGTGCTAAGGGGTATCTAGAGAGTGGGATAGGTTTAATAACTACCCTAACCCTAACGCGTACCCTAACCCTAACACGTACCCTAATCCTAACCCGTACCCTAAACCGAGCCCTAACCCTCAAACTAACCCTAACCCTAACCCTAAACCATACCCTACGCCGTACCCGAACCCGTACCCGAACCCGTACCCTAACCGTACCATAAAGCTAACCCTAACCCTAACCCTAACCCTAACCCTAAGCTACCCTTGACTGCTTCTGCCTCCAATAGATTTCCTAAGCACTAGTGTTTTAAGGAACAGGTTAAAAAGAGAATCCTAATGTGATTTCTTGATAATGGGTGTGTTCCTCATCTTCTCCTAGTGTCTAAACTCTTCTCCATGGCTGGACCCCCAAATAATATTCCTTGACGTGCTAAGGGCTATCTAGGGAGTGGGATAGGTTTAATAACTACCCTAACCCTAACGCGTACCCTAACCGTAACCCCTACCCTAACCCTAAGACGTACCCTAATCTTAACCCGTAACCTAAACCGAGCCCTAACCCTCAAACTAACCCTAACCCTAACCCTAACCCATACCTTACGCCATACCCGAACCCGTACCCGAACCCGTACACTAAGCCGTACCCTAACCCTAACCGTAACCCTAACCCTAAACCTAAACCTAACCCTAACCCTAAGCTACCCTTGACTGCTTCTGCCTCCAATAGATTTCCTAAGCACTAGTGTATTAAGGAACAGGTTAAAAAGAGAATCCTAATGTGATTTCAGGATAATGGGTGTGTTCCTTATCTTCTCCTACTGTCTAAACTCTTCTCCATGGCTGGACCCCCAAATAATATTCCTTGACGTGCTAAGGGGTATCTAGGGAGTGGGATAGGTTTAATAACTACCCTAACCCTAACGCGTACCCTAACCCTAAACCCTACCCTAACCCTAACACGTACCCTAATACTAACCCGTACCCTACACCGAGCCCTAACCCTCAAACTAACCCTAACCCTAACCCTAACCCATATCGTACGCAATACCCAAACCCGTACCCGAACCCGTACCCGAACCCGTACCCTAAGCCGTACCCTAACCCAAACCCTAACCCTAAGCTACCCTTGACTGCTTCTGCCTCCAATAGATTTCCTAAGCACTAGTGTTTTAAGGAACAGGTTAAAAAGAGAATCCTAATGTGATTTATTGATAATGGGTGTGTTCCTTATCTTCTCCTAGTGTCTAAACTCTTCTCCATGGCTGGACCCCCAAATAATATTCCTTGACGTGCTAAAGGGTATCTAGAGAGTGGGATAGGTTTAATAACTACCCTAACCCTAACGCGTACCCTAACCCTAACCCCTACCCTAACCCTAACACGTACCCTAATCCTAACCCGTAACCTAAACCGAGCCCTAACCCTCAAACTAACCCTAACCCTAAACCTAACCCATACCCTACGCCGTACCCGAACCCGTACCCGAACCCGTACCCGAACCCGTACCCTAAGCCGTACCCTAACCCTAACCCTAACCCTAAGCTACCCTTGACTGCTTCTGCCTCCAATAGATTTCCTAAGCACTAGTGTTTTAAGGAACAGGTTAAAAAGAGAATCCTAATGTGATTTCTTGATAATGGGTGTGTTCCTTATCTTCTCCTAGTGTCTAAACTCTTCTCCATGGCTGGACCCCCAAATAATATTCCTTGACGTGCTAAGGGGTATCTAGAGAGTGGGATAGGTTTAATAACTACCCTAACCCTAACGCGTACCCTAACCCTAACCCGTACCCTAACCCTAACACGTACCCTAATCCTAACCCGTAACCTAAACCGAGCCCTAACCTTCAAACTAACCCTAACCCTAACCCATACCCTACGCCGTACACGAACCCGTACCCGAAACCGTACCCTAAGCCGTACCCTAACCCTAACCCTAACCCTAAACCTAACCCTAACCCTAAGCTACCCTTGACTGCTTCTGCCTCCAATAGATTTCCTAAGCACTAGTGTTTTAAGGAACAGGTTAAAAAGAGAATCCTAATGTGATTTCTTGATAATGGGTGTGTTCCTTATCTTCTCCTAGTGTCTAAACTCTTCTCCATGGCTGGACACCCAAATAATATTCCTTGACGTGCTAAGGGGTATCTAGAGAGTGGGATAGGTTTAATAACTACCCTAACCCTAACGCGTACCCTAACCCTAACCCCTACCCTAACCCTAACACGTACCCTAATCCTAACCCGTACCCTACACCGAGCCCTAACCCTCAAACTAACCCTAACCCTAACCCTAACCCATATCGTATGCCATACCCAAACCCGTACCCGAACCCGTACCCGAACCCGTACCCTAAGCCGTACCCTAACCCAAACCCTAACTTTAAGCTACCCTTGACTGCTTCTGCCTCCAATAGATTTCCTAAGCACTAATGTTTTAAGGAACAGGTTAAAAAGAGAATCCTAATGTGATTTCTTGATAATGGGTGTGTTCCTCATCTTCTCCTAGTGTCTAAACTCTTCTCCATGGCTGGACCCCCAAATAATATTCCTTGACGTGCTAAGGGGTATCTAGAGAGTGGGATAGGTTTAATAACTACCCTAACCCTAACGCGTACCCTAACCCTAACCCCTACCCTAACCCTAACACGTACCCTAATCCTAACCCGTACCCTAAACCGAGCCCTAACCTTCAAACTAACCCTAACCCTAACCCATACCCTACGCCATACACGAACCCGTACCCGAAACCGTACCCTAAGCCGTACCCTAACCCTAACCCTAACCCTAAACCTAACCCTAACCCTAAGCTACCCTTGACTGCTTCTGCCTCCAATAGATTTCCTAAGCACTAGTGTTTTAAGGAACAGGTTAAAAAGAGAATCCTAATGTGATTTCTTGATAATGGGTGTGTTCCTCATCTTCTCCTAGTGTCTAAACTCTTCTCCATGGCTGGACCCCCAAATAATATTCCTTGACGTGCTAAGGGGTATCTAGAGAGTGGGATAGGTTTAATAACTACCCTAACCCTAACGCGTACCCTAACCCTAACCCCTACCCTAACCCTAACACGTACCCTAATCCTAACCCGTACCCTAAACCGAGCCCTAACCTTCAAACTAACCCTAACCCTAACCCATAACCTACGCCATACACGAACCCGTACCCGAAACCGTACCCTAAGCCGTACCCAAACCCTAACCCTAACCCTAAACCTAACCCTAACCCTAAGCTACCCTTGACTGCTTCTGCCTCCAATAGATTTCCTAAGCACTAGTATTTTAAGGAACAGGTTAAAAAGAGAATCCTAATGTGATTTCTTGATAATGGGTGTGTTCCTTATCTTCTCCTAGTGTCTAAACTCTTCTCCATGGCTGGACACCCAAATAATATTCCTTGACGTGCTAAGGGGTATCTAGAGAGTGGGATAGGTTTAATAACTACCCTAACCCTAACGCGTACCCTAACCGTAACCCCTACCCTAACCCTAAGACGTACCCTAATCTTAACCCGTAACCTAAACCGAGCCCTAACCCTCAAACTAACCCTAACCCTAACCCTAACCCATACCTTACGCCATACCCGAACCCGTACCCGAACCCGTACACTAAGCCGTACCCTAACCCTAACCGTAACCCTAACCCTAAACCTAAACCTAACCCTAACCCTAAGCTATCCTTGACTGCTTCTGCCTCCAATAGATTTCCTAAGCACTAGTGTATTAAGGAACAGGTTAAAAAGAGAATCCTAATGTGATTTCAGGATAATGGGTGTGTTCCTTATCTTCTCCTACTGTCTAAACTCTTCTCCATGGCTGGACCCCCAAATAATATTCCTTGACGTGCTAAGGGGTATCTAGGGAGTGGGATAGGTTTAATAACTACCCTAACCCTAACGCGTACCCTAACCCTAAACCCTACCCTAACCCTAACACGTACCCTAATCCTAACCCGTACCCTACACCGAGCCCTAACCCTCAAACTAACCCTAACCCTAACCCTAACCCATATCGTACGCAATACCCAAACCCGTACCCGAACCCGTACCCGAACCCGTACCCTAAGCCGTACCCTAACCCAAACCCTAACCCTAAGCTACCCTTGACTGCTTCTGCCTCCAATAGATTTCCTAAGCACTAGTGTTTTAAGGAACAGGTTAAAAAGAGAATCCTAATGTGATTTATTGATAATGGGTGTGTTCCTTATCTTCTCCTAGTGTCTAAACTCTTCTCCATGGCTGGACCCCCAAATAATATTCCTTGACGTGCTAAAGGGTATCTAGAGAGTGGGATAGGTTTAATAACTACCCTAACCCTAACGCGTACCCTAACCCTAACCCCTACCCTAACCCTAACACGTACCCTAATCCTAACCCGTAACCTAAACCGAGCCCTAACCCTCAAACTAACCCTAACCCTAAACCTAACCCATACCCTACGCCGTACCCGAACCCGTACCCGAACCCGTACCCGAACCCGTACCCTAAGCCGTACCCTAACCCTAACCCTAACCCTAAGCTACCCTTGACTGCTTCTGCCTCCAATAGATTTCCTAAGCACTAGTGTTTTAAGGAACAGGTTAAAAAGAGAATCCTAATGTGATTTCTTGATAATGGGTGTGTTCCTTATCTTCTCCTAGTGTCTAAACTCTTCTCCATGGCTGGACCCCCAAATAATATTCCTTGACGTGCTAAGGGGTATCTAGAGAGTGGGATAGGTTTAATAACTACCCTAACCCTAACGCGTACCCTAACCCTAACCCGTACCCTAACCCTAACACGTACCCTAATCCTAACCCGTAACCTAAACCGAGCCCTAACCTTCAAACTAACCCTAACCCTAACCCATACCCTACGCCGTACACGAACCCGTACCCGAAACCGTACCCTAAGCCGTACCCTAACCCTAACCCTAACCCTAAACCTAACCCTAACCCTAAGCTACCCTTGACTGCTTCTGCCTCCAATAGATTTCCTAAGCACTAGTGTTTTAAGGAACAGGTTAAAAAGAGAATCCTAATGTGATTTCTTGATAATGGGTGTGTTCCTTATCTTCTCCTAGTGTCTAAACTCTTCTCCATGGCTGGACACCCAAATAATATTCCTTGACGTGCTAAGGGGTATCTAGAGAGTGGGATAGGTTTAATAACTACCCTAACCCTAACGCGTACCCTAACCCTAACCCCTACCCTAACCCTAACACGTACCCTAATCCTAACCCGTACCCTACACCGAGCCCTAACCCTCAAACTAACCCTAACCCTAACCCTAACCCATATCGTATGCCATACCCAAACCCGTACCCGATCCCGTACCCGAACCCGTACCCTAAGCCGTACCCTAACCCAAACCCTAACCCTAAGCTACCCTTGACTGCTTCTGCCTCCAATAGATTTCCTAAGCACTAATGTTTTAAGGAACAGGTTAAAAAGAGAATCCTAATGTGATTTCTTGATAATGGGTGTGTTCCTCATCTTCTCCTAGTGTCTAAACTCTTCTCCATGGCTGGACCCCCAAATAATATTCCTTGACGTGCTAAGGGGTATCTAGAGAGTGGGATAGGTTTAATAACTACCCTAACCCTAACGCGTACCCTAACCCTAACCCCTACCCTAACCCTAACACGTACCCTAATCCTAACCCGTACCCTAAACCGAGCCCTAACCTTCAAACTAACCCTAACCCTAACCCATACCCTACGCCATACACGAACCCGTACCCGAAACCGTACCCTAAGCCGTACCCTAACCCTAACCCTAACCCTAAACCTAACCCTAACCCTAAGCTACCCTTGACTGCTTCTGCCTCCAATAGATTTCCTAAGCACTAGTGTTTTAAGGAACAGGTTAAAAAGAGAATCCTAATGTGATTTCTTGATAATGGGTGTGTTCCTCATCTTCTCCTAGTGTCTAAACTCTTCTCCATGGCTGGACCCCCAAATAATATTCCTTGACGTGCTAAGGGGTATCTAGAGAGTGGGATAGGTTTAATAACTACCCTAACCCTAACGCGTACCCTAACCCTAACCCCAACCCTAACCCTAACACGTACCCTAATCCTAACCCGTACCCTAAACCGAGCCCTAACCTTCAAACTAACCCTAACCCTAACCCATAACCTACGCCATACACGAACCCGTACCCGAAACCGTACCCTAAGCCGTACCCAAACCCTAACCCTAACCCTAAACCTAACCCTAACCCTAAGCTACCCTTGACTGCTTCTGCCTCCAATAGATTTCCTAAGCACTAGTATTTTAAGGAACAGGTTAAAAAGAGAATCCTAATGTGATTTCTTGATAATGGGTGTGTTCCTTATCTTCTCCTAGTGTCTAAACTCTTCTCCATGGCTGGACACCCAAATAATATTCCTTGACGTGCTAAGGGGTATCTAGAGAGTGGGATAGGTTTAATAACTACCCTAACCCTAACGCGTACCCTAACCCTAACACGTACCCTAATCCTAACCCGTACCCTAAACCGAGCCCTAACCATCAAACAAACCCTAAACCTAACCCTAACCCATACCCTACGCCGTACCCGAACCCGTACCCGAACCCATACCCTAAGCCGTACCCTAAAGCTAACCCTAACCCTAACCCTAACCCTAACCCTAAGCTACCCTTGACTGCTTCTGCCTCCAATAGATTTCCTAAGCACTAGTGTTTTAAGGAACAGGTTAAAAAGAGAATCCTAATGTGATTTCTTGATAATGGGTGTGTTCCTCATCTTCTCCTAGTGTCTAAACTCTTCTCCATGGCTGGACCCCCAAATAATATTCCTTGACGTGCTAAGGGGTATCTAGAGAGTGGGATAGGTTTAATAACTACCCTAACCCTAACGCGTACCCTAACCCTAACCCCTACCCTAACCCTAACACGTACCCTAATCCTAACCCGTAACCTAAACCGAGCCCTAACCCTCAAACTAACCCTAACCCTAACCCTAACCCATACCCTACGCCGTACCCGAACCCGTACCTGAACCCGTACCCTAAGCCGTACCCTAACCCTAACCCTAACCCTAAGCTACCCTTGACTGCTTCTGCCTCCAATAGATTTCCTAAGCACTAGTGTTTTAAGGAACAGGTTAAAAAGAGAATCCTAATGTGATTTCTTGATAATGGGTGTGTTCCTTATCTTCTCCTAGTGTCTAAACTCTTCTCCATGGCTGGACCCCCAAATAATATTCCTTGACGTGCTAAGGGGTATCTAGAGAGTGGGATAGGTTTAATAACTACCCTAACCCTAACGCGTACCCTAACCCTAACCCTACCCTAACCCTAACACGTACCCTAATCCTAACCCGTAACCTAAACCGAGCCCTAACCCTCAAACTAACACTAACCCTAAACCTAACCCATACCCTACGCTGTACCAGAACCCGTACCCGAACCCGTACCCGAACCCGTACCCTAAGCCGTACCCTAACCCTAACCCTAACCCTAAGCTACCCTTGACTGCTTCTGCCTCCAATAGATTTCCTAAGCACTAGTGTTTTAAGGAACAGGTTAAAAAGAGAATCCTAATGTGATTTCTTGATAATGGGTGTGTTCCTTATCTTCTCCTAGTGTCTAAACTCTTCTCCATGGCTGGACCCCCAAATAATATTCCTTGACGTGCTAAAGGGTATCTAGAGAGTGGGATAGGTTTAATAACTACCCTAACCCTAACGCGTACCCTAACCCTAACCCCTACCCTAACCCTAACACGAACCCTAATCCTAACCCGTACCCTAAACCGAGCCCTAACCTTCAAACTAACCCTAACCCTAACCCATACCCTACGCCGTACACGAACCCGTACCCGAAACCGTACCCTAAGCCGTACCCTAACCCTAACCCTAACCCTAAACCTAACCCTAACCCTAAGCTACCCTTGAATGCTTCTGCCTCCAATAGATTTCCTAAGCACTAGTGTTTTAAGGAACAGGTTAAAAAGAGAATCCTAATGTGATTTCTTGATAATGGGTGTGTTCCCTATCTTCTCCTAGTGTCTAAACACTTCTCCATGGCTGGACACCCAAATAATATTCCTTGACGTGCTAAGGGGTATCTAGAGAGTGGGATAGGTTTAATAACTACCCTAACCCTAACGCGTACCCTAACCCTAACACGTACCCTAATCCTAACCCGTACCCTAAACCGAGCCCTAACCCTCAAACTAACCCTAACCCTAACCCTAACCCATACCCTACGCCGTACCCGAACCCGTACCCGAACCCGTACCCTAACCGTACCCTAAAGCTAACCCTAACCCTAACCCTAACCCTAACCCTAAGCTACCCTTGACTGCTTCTGCCTCCAATAGATTTCCTAAGCACTAGTGTTTTAAGGAACAGGTTAAAAAGAGAATCCTAATGTGATTTCTTGATAATGGGTGTGTTCCTCATCTTCTCCTAGTGTCTAAACTCTTCTCCTTGGCTGGACCCCCAAATAATATTCCTTGACGTGCTAAGGGCTATCTAGGGAGTGGGATAGGTTTAATAACTACCCTAACCCTAACGCGTACCCTAACCGTAACCCCTACCCTAACCCTAAGACGTACCCTAATCCTAACCCGTAACCTAAACCGAGACCTAAACCTCAAACTAACCCTAACCCTAACCCTAACCCATACCCTACGCCATACCCGAACCCGTACCCGAACCCGTACACTAAGCCGTACCCTAACCCTAACCGTAACCCTAACCCTAAACCTAAACCTAACCCTAACCCTAAGCTACCCTTGACTGCTTCTGCCTCCAATAGATTTCCTAAGCACTAGTGTATTAAGGAACAGGTTAAAAAGAGAATCCTAATGTGATTTCAGGATAATGGGTGTGTTCCTTATCTTCTCCTACTGTCTAAACTCTTCTCCATGGCTGGACCCCCAAATAATATTCCTTGACGTGCTAAGGGGTATCTAGGGAGTGGGATAGGTTTAATAACTACCCTAACCCTAACGGGTACCCTAACCCTAAACCCTACCCTAACCCTAACACGTACCCTAATCCTAACCCGTACCCTACACCGAGCCCTAACCCTCAAACTAACCCTAACCCTAACCCTAACCCATATCGTACGCCATACCCAAACCCGTACCCGAACCCGTACCCGAACCCGTACCCTAAGCCGTACCCTAACCCAAACCCTAACCCTAAGCTACCCTTGACTGCTTCTGCCTCCAATAGATTTCCTAAGCACTAGTGTTTTAAGGAACAGGTTAAAAAGAGAATCCTAATGTGATTTATTGATAATGGGTGTGTTCCTTATCTTCTCCTAGTGTCTAAACTCTTCTCCATGGCTGGACCCCCAAATAATATTCCTTGACGTGCTAAAGGGTATCTAGAGAGTGGGATAGGTTTAATAACTACCCTAACCCTAACGCGTACCCTAACCCTAACCCCTACCCTAACCCTAACACGTACCCTAATCCTAACCCGTACCCTACACCGAGCCCTAACCCTCAAACTAACCCTAACCCTAACCCTAACCCATATCGTACGCCATACCCAAACCCGTACCCAAACCCGTACCCGAACCCGTACCCTAAGCCGTACCCTAACCCAAACCCTAACCCTAAGCTACCCTTGACTGCTTCTCCCTCCAATAGATTTCCTAAGCACTAGTGTTTTAAGGAACAGGTTAAAAAGAGAATCCTAATGTGATTTATTGATAATGGGTGTGTTCCTTATCTTCTCCTAGTGTCTAAACTCTTCTCCATGGCTGGACACCCAAATAATATTCCTTGACGTGCTAAGGGGTATCTAGAGAGTGGGATAGGTTTAATAACTACCCTAACCCTAACGCGTACCCTAACCCTAACCCCTAACCTAACCCTAACACGTACCCTAATCCTAACCCGTAACCTAAACCGAGCCCTAACCCTCAAACTAACACTAACCCTAAACCTAACCCATAACCTACGCCGTACAAGAACCCGTACCCGAACCCGTACCCGAACCCGTACCCTAAGCCGTACCCTAACCCTAACCCTAACCCTAAGCTACCCTTGACTGCTTCTGCCTCCAATAGATTTCCTAAGCACTAGTGTTTTAAGGAACAGGTTAAAAAGAGAATCCTAATGTGATTTCTTGATAATGGGTGTGTTCCTTATCTTCTCCTAGTGTCTAAACTCTTCTCCATGGCTGGACCCCCAAATAATATTCCTTGACGTGCTAAAGGGTATCTAGAGAGTGGGATAGGTTTAATAACTACCCTAACCCTAACGCGTACCCTAACCCTAACCCCTACCCTAACCCTAACACGAACCCTAATCCTAACCCGTACCCTAAACCGAGCCCTAACCTTCAAACTAACCCTAACCCTAACCCATACCCTACGCCGTACACGAACCCGTACCCGAAACCGTACCCTAAGCCGTACCCTAACCCTAACCCTAACCCTAAACCTAACCCTAACCCTAAGCTACCCTTGAATGCTTCTGCCTCCAATAGATTTCCTAAGCACTAGTGTTTTAAGGAACAGGTTAAACAGAGAATCCTAATGTGATTTCTTGATAATGGGTGTGTTCCCTATCTTCTCCTAGTGTCTAAACACTTCTCCATGGCTGGACACCCAAATAATATTCCTTGACGTGCTAAGGGGTATCTAGAGAGTGGGATAGGTTTAATAACTACCCTAACCCTAACGCGTACCCTAACCCTAACACGTACCCTAATCCTAACCCGTACCCTAAACCGAGCCCTAACCCTCAAACTAACCCTAACCCTAACCCTAAACCATACCCTACGCCGTACCCGAACCCGTACCCGAACCCGTACCCTAACCGTACCCTAAAGCTAACCCTAACCCTAACCCTAACCCTAACCCTAAGCTACCCTTGACTGCTTCTGCCTCCAATAGATTTCCTAAGCACTAGTGTTTTAAGGAACAGGTTAAAAAGAGAATCCTAATGTGATTTCTTGATAATGGGTGTGTTCCTCATCTTCTCCTAGTGTCTAAACTCTTCTCCATGGCTGGACCCCCAAATAATATTCCTTGACGTGCTAAGGGCTATCTAGGGAGTGGGATAGGTTTAATAACTACCCTAACCCTAACGCGTACCCTAACCGTAACCCCTACCCTAACCCTAAGACGTACCCTAATCCTAACCCGTAACCTAAACCGAGCCCTAACCCTCAAACTAACCCTAACCCTAACCCTAACCCATACCCTACGCCATACCCGAACCCGTACCCGAACCCGTACACTAAGCCGTACCCTAACCCTAACCGTAACCCTAACCCTAAACCTAAACCTAACCCTAACCCTAAGCTACCCTTGACTGCTTCTGCCTCCAATAGATTTCCTAAGCACTAGTGTATTAAGGAACAGGTTAAAAAGAGAATCCTAATGTGATTTCAGGATAATGGGTGTGTTCCTTATCTTCTCCTACTGTCTAAACTCTTCTCCATGGCTGGACCCCCAAATAATATTCCTTGACGTGCTAAGGGGTATCTAGGGAGTGGGATAGGTTTAATAACTACCCTAACCCTAACGCGTACCCTAACCCTAAACCCTACCCTAACCCTAACACGTACCCTAATCCTAACCCGTACCCTACACCGAGCCCTAACCCTCAAACTAACCCTAACCCTAACCCTAACCCATATCGTACGCAATACCCAAACCCGTACCCGAACCCGTACCCGAACCCGTACCCTAAGCCGTACCCTAACCCAAACCCTAACCCTAAGCTACCCTTGACTGCTTCTGCCTCCAATAGATTTCCTAAGCACTAGTGTTTTAAGGAACAGGTTAAAAAGAGAATCCTAATGTGATTTATTGATAATGGGTGTGTTCCTTATCTTCTCCTAGTGTCTAAACTCTTCTCCATGGCTGGACCCCCAAATAATATTCCTTGACGTGCTAAAGGGTATCTAGAGAGTGGGATAGGTTTAATAACTACCCTAACCCTAACGCGTACCCTAACCCTAACCCCTACCCTAACCCTAACACGTACCCTAATCCTAACCCGTAACCTAAACCGAGCCCTAACCCTCAAACTAACCCTAACCCTAAACCTAACCCATACCCTACGCCGTACCCGAACCCGTACCCGAAACCGTACCCGAACCCGTACCCTAAGCCGTACCCTAACCCTAACCCTAACCCTAAGCTACCCTTGACTGCTTCTGCCTCCAATAGATTTCCTAAGCACTAGTGTTTTAAGGAACAGGTTAAAAAGAGAATCCTAATGTGATTTCTTGATAATGCGTGTGTTCCTTATCTTCTCCTAGTGTCTAAACTCTTCTCCATGGCTGGACCCCCAAATAATATTCCTTGACGTGCTAAGGGGTATCTAGAGAGTGGGATAGGTTTAATAACTACCCTAACCCTAACGCGTACCCTAACCCTAACCCGTACCCTAACCCTAACACGTACCCTAATCCTAACCCGTAACCTAAACCGAGCCCTAACCTTCAAACTAACACTAACCCTAACCCATACCCTACGCCGTACACGAACCCGTACCCGAAACCGTACCCTAAGCCGTACCCTAACCCTAACCCTAACCCTAAACCTAACCCTAACCCTAAGCTACCCTTGACTGCTTCTGCCTCCAATAGATTTCCTAAGCACTAGTGTTTTAAGGAACAGGTTAAAAAGAGAATCCTAATGTGATTTCTTGATAATGGGTGTGTTCCTTATCTTCTCCTAGTGTCTAAACTCTTCTCCATGGCTGGACACCCAAATAATATTCCTTGACGTGCTAAGGGGTATCTAGAGAGTGGGATAGGTTTAATAACTACCCTAACCCTAACGCGTACCCTAACCCTAACCCCTACCCTAACCCTAACACGTACCCTAATCCTAACCCGTACCCTACACCGAGCCCTAACCCTCAAACTAACCCTAACCCTAACCCTAACCCATATCGTATGCCATACCCAAACCCGTACCCGAACCCGTACCCGAACCCGTACCCTAAGCCGTACCCTAACCCAAACCCTAACCCTAAGCTACCCTTGACTGCTTCTGCCTCCAATAGATTTCCTAAGCACTAGTGTTTTAAGGAACAGGTTAAAAATAGAATCCTAATGTGATTTCTTGATAATGGGTGTGTTCCTCATCTTCTCCTAGTGTCTAAACTCTTCTCCATGGCTGGACCCCCAAATAATATTCCTTGACGTGCTAAGGGGTATCTAGAGAGTGGGATAGGTTTAATAACTACCCTAACCCTAACGCGTACCCTAACCCTAACCCCTACCCTAACCCTAACACGTACCCTAATCCTAACCCGTACCCTAAACCGAGCCCTAACCTTCAAACTAACCCTAACCCTAACCCATACCCTACGCCATACACGAACCCGTACCCGAAACCGTACCCTAAGCCGTACCCTAACCCTAACCCTAACCCTAAACCTAACCCTAACCCTAAGCTACCCTTGACTGCTTCTGCCTCCAATAGATTTCCTAAGCACTAGTGTTTTAAGGAACAGGTTAAAAAGAGAATCCTAATGTGATTTCTTGATAATGGGTGTGTTCCTCATCTTCTCCTAGTGTCTAAACTCTTCTCCATGGCTGGACCCCCAAATAATATTCCTTGACGTGCTAAGGGGTATCTAGAGAGTGGGATAGGTTTAATAACTACCCTAACCCTAACGCGTACCCTAACCCTAACCCCTACCCTAACCCTAACACGTACCCTAATCCTAACCCGTACCCTAAACCGAGCCCTAACCTTCAAACTAACCCTAACCCTAACCCATAACCTACGCCATACACGAACCCGTACCCGAAACCGTACCCTAAGCCGTACCCAGCCCTAACCCTAACCCTAAACCTAACCCTAACCCTAAGCTACCCTTGACTGCTTCTGCCTCCAATAGATTTCCTAAGCACTAGTATTTTAAGGAACAGGTTAAAAAGAGAATCCTAATGTGATTTCTTGATAATGGGTGTGTTCCTTATCTTCTCCTAGTGTCTAAACTCTTCTCCATGGCTGGACACCCAAATAATATTCCTTGACGTGCTAAGGGGTATCTAGAGAGTGGGATAGGTTTAATAACTACCCTAACCCTAACGCGTACCCTAACCCTAACACGTACCCTAATCCTAACCCGTACCCTAAACCGAGCCCTAACCATCAAACAAACCCTAAACCTAACCCTAACCCATACCCTACGCCGTACCCGAACCCGTACCCGAACCCGTACCCTAAGCCGTACCCTAAAGCTAACCCTAACCCTAACCCTAACCCTAACCCTAAGCTACCCTTGACTGCTTCTGCCTCCAATAGATTTCCTAAGCACTAGTGTTTTAAGGAACAGGTTAAAAAGAGAATCCTAATGTGATTTCTTGATAATGGGTGTGTTCCTCATCTTCTCCTAGTGTCTAAACTCTTCTCCATGGCTGGACCCCCAAATAATATTCCTTGACGTGCTAAGGGGTATCTAGAGAGTGGGATAGGTTTAATAACTACCCTAACCCTAACGCGTACCCTAACCCTAACCCCTACCCTAACCCTAACACGTACCCTAATCCTAACCCGTAACCTAAACCGAGCCCTAACCCTCAAACTAACCCTAACCCTAACCCTAACCCATACCCTACGCCGTACCCGAACCCGTACCTGAACCCGTACCCTAAGCCGTACCCTAACCCTAACCCTAACCCTAAGCTACCCTTGACTGCTTCTGCCTCCAATAGATTTCCTAAGCACTAGTGTTTTAAGGAACAGGTTAAAAAGAGAATCCTAATGTGATTTCTTGATAATGGGTGTGTTCCTTATCTTCTCCTAGTGTCTAAACTCTTCTCCATGGCTGGACCCCCAAATAATATTCCTTGACGTGCTAAGGGGTATGTAGAGAGTGGGATAGGTTTAATAACTACCCTAACCCTAACGCGTACCCTAACCCTAACCCTACCCTAACCCTAACACGTACCCGAATCCTAACCCGTAACCTAAACCGAGCCCTAACCCTCAAACTAACACTAACCCTAAACCTAACCCATACCCTACGCTGTACCAGAACCCGTACCCGAACCCGTACCCTAAGCCGTACCCTAACCCTAACCCTAACCCTAAGCTACCCTTGACTGCTTCTGCCTCCAATAGATTTCCTAAGCACTAGTGTTTTAAGGAACAGGTTAAAAAGAGAATCCTAATGTGATTTCTTGATAATGGGTGTGTTCCTTATCTTCTCCTAGTGTCTAAACTCTTCTCCATGGCTGGACCCCCAAATAATATTCCTTGACGTGCTAAAGGGTATCTAGAGAGTGGGATAGGTTTAATAACTACCCTAACCCTAACGCGTACCCTAACCCTAACCCCTACCCTAACCCTAACACGTACCCTAATCCTAACCCGTACCCTACACCGAGCCCTAACCCTCAAACTAACCCTAACCCTAACCCTAACCCATATCGTACGCCATACCCAAACCCGTACCCAAACCCGTACCCGAACCCGTACCCTAAGCCGTACCCTAACCCAAACCCTAACCCTAAGCTACCCTTGACTGCTTCTCCCTCCAATAGATTTCCTAAGCACTAGTGTTTTAAGGAACAGGTTAAAAAGAGAATCCTAATGTGATTTATTGATAATGGGTGTGTTCCTTATCTTCTCCTAGTGTCTAAACTCTTCTCCATGGCTGGACACCCAAATAATATTCCTTGACGTGCTAAGGGGTATCTAGAGAGTGGGATAGGTTTAATAACTACCCTAACCCTAACGCGTACCCTAACCCTAACCCCTAACCTAACCCTAACACGTACCCTAATCCTAACCCGTAACCTAAACCGAGCCCTAACCCTCAAACTAACACTAACCCTAAACCTAACCCATACCCTACGCCGTACAAGAACCCGTACCCGAACCCGTACCCGAACCCGTACCCTAAGCCGTACCCTAACCCTAACCCTAACCCTAAGCTACCCTTGACTGCTTCTGCCTCCAATAGATTTCCTAAGCACTAGTGTTTTAAGGAACAGGTTAAAAAGAGAATCCTAATGTGATTTCTTGATAATGGGTGTGTTCCTTATCTTCTCCTAGTGTCTAAACTCTTCTCCATGGCTGGACCCCCAAATAATATTCCTTGACGTGCTAAAGGGTATCTAGAGAGTGGGATAGGTTTAATAACTACCCTAACCCTAACGCGTACCCTAACCCTAACCCCTACCCTAACCCTAACACGAACCCTAATCCTAACCCGTACCCTAAACCGAGCCCTAACCTTCAAACTAACCCTAACCCTAACCCATACCCTACGCCGTACACGAACCCGTACCCGAAACCGTACCCTAAGCCGTACCCTAACCCTAACCCTAACCCTAAACCTAACCCTAACCCTAAGCTACCCTTGAATGCTTCTGCCTCCAATAGATTTCCTAAGCACTAGTGTTTTAAGGAACAGGTTAAACAGAGAATCCTAATGTGATTTCTTGATAATGGGTGTGTTCCCTATCTTCTCCTAGTGTCTAAACACTTCTCCATGGCTGGACACCCAAATAATATTCCTTGACGTGCTAAGGGGTATCCAGAGAGTGGGATAGGTTTAATAACTACCCTAACCCTAACGCGTACCCTAACCCTAACACGTACCCTAATCCTAACCCGTACCCTAAACCGAGCCCTAACCCTCAAACTAACCCTAACCCTAACCCTAAACCATACCCTACGCCGTACCCGAACCCGTACCCGAACCCGTACCCTAACCGTACCCTAAAGCTAACCCTAACCCTAACCCTAACCCTAACCCTAAGCTACCCTTGACTGCTTCTGCCTCCAATAGATTTCCTAAGCACTAGTGTTTTAAGGAACAGGTTAAAAAGAGAATCCTAATGTGATTTCTTGTTAATGGGTGTGTTCCTCATCTTCTCCTAGTGTCTAAACTCTTCTCCATGGCTGGACCCCCAAATAATATTCCTTGACGTGCTAAGGGCTATCTAGGGAGTGGGATAGGTTTAATAACTACCCTAACCCTAACGCGTACCCTAACCGTAACCCCTACCCTAACCCTAAGACGTACCCTAATCCTAACCCGTAACCTAAACCGAGCCCTAACCCTCAAACTAACCCTAACCCTAACCCTAACCCATACCCTACGCCATACCCGAACCCGTACCCGAACCCGTACACTAAGCCGTACCCTAACCCTAACCGTAACCCTAACCCTAAACCTAAACCTAACCCTAACCCTAAGCTACCCTGGACTGCTTCTGCCTCCAATAGATTTCCTAAGCACTAGTGTATTAAGGAACAGGTTAAAAAGAGAATCCTAATGTGATTTCAGGATAATGGGTGTGTTCCTTATCTTCTCCTACTGTCTAAACTCTTCTCCATGGCTGGACCCCCAAATAATATTCCTTGACGTGCTAAGGGGTATCTAGGGAGTGGGATAGGTTTAATAACTACCCTAACCCTAACGCGTACCCTAACCCTAAACCCTACCCTAACCCTAACACGTACCCTAATCCTAACCCGTACCCTACACCGAGCCCTAACCCTCAAACTAACCCTAACCCTAACCCTAACCCATATCGTACGCAATACCCAAACCCGTACCCGAACCCGTACCCGAACCCGTACCCTAAGCCGTACCCTAACCCAAACCCTAACCCTAAGCTACCCTTGACTGCTTCTGCCTCCAATAGATTTCCTAAGCACTAGTGTTTTAAGGAACAGGTTAAAAAGAGAATCCTAATGTGATTTATTGATAATGGGTGTGTTCCTTATCTTCTCCTAGTGTCTAAACTCTTCTCCATGGCTGGACCCCCAAATAATATTCCTTGACGTGCTAAAGGGTATCTAGAGAGTGGGATAGGTTTAATAACTACCCTAACCCTAACGCGTACCCTAACCCTAACCCCTACCCTAACCCTAACACGTACCCTAATCCTAACCCGTAACCTAAACCGAGCCCTAACCCTCAAACTAACCCTAACCCTAAACCTAACCCATACCCTACGCCGTACCCGAACCCGTACCCGAAACCGTACCCGAACCCGTACCCTAAGCCGTACCCTAACCCTAACCCTAACCCTAAGCTACCCTTGACTGCTTCTGCCTCCAATAGATTTCCTAAGCACTAGTGTTTTAAGGAACAGGTTAAAAAGAGAATCCTAATGTGATTTCTTGATAATGGGTGTGTTCCTTATCTTCTCCTAGTGTCTAAACTCTTCTCCATGGCTGGACCCCCAAATAATATTCCTTGACGTGCTAAGGGGTATCTAGAGAGTGGGATAGGTTTAATAACTACCCTAACCCTAACGCGTACCCTAACCCTAACCCGTACCCTAACCCTAACACGTACCCTAATCCTAATCCGTAACCTAAACCGAGCCCTAACCTTCAAACTAACACTAACCCTAACCCATACCCTACGCCGTACACGAACCCGTACCCGAAACCGTACCCTAAGCCGTACCCTAACCCTAACCCTAACCCTAAACCTAACCCTAACCCTAAGCTACCCTTGACTGCTTCTGCCTCCAATAGATTTCCTAAGCACTAGTGTTTTAAGGAACAGGTTAAAAAGAGAATCCTAATGTGATTTCTTGATAATGGGTGTGTTCCTTATCTTCTCCTAGTGTCTAAACTCTTCTCCATGGCTGGACACCCAAATAATATTCCTTGACGTGCTAAGGGGTATCTAGAGAGTGGGATAGGTTTAATAACTACCCTAACCCTAACGCGTACCCTAACCCTAACCCCTACCCTAACCCTAACACGTACCCTAATCCTAACCCGTACCCTACACCGAGCCCTAACCCTCAAACTAACCCTAACCCTAACCCTAACCCATATCGTATGCCATACCCAAACCCGTACCCGAACCCGTACCCGAACCCGTACCCTAAGCCGTACCCTAACCCAAACCCTAACCCTAAGCTACCCTTGACTGCTTCTGCCTCCAATAGATTTCCTAAGCACTAGTGTTTTAAGGAACAGGTTAAAAATAGAATCCTAATGTGATTTCTTGATAATGGGTGTGTTCCTCATCTTCTCCTAGTGTCTAAACTCTTCTCCATGGCTGGACCCCCAAATAATATTCCTTGACGTGCTAAGGGGTATCTAGAGAGTGGGATAGGTTTAATAACTACCCTAACCCTAACGCGTACCCTAACCCTAACCCCTACCCTAACCCTAACACGTACCCTAATCCTAACCCGTACCCTAAACCGAGCCCTAACCTTCAAACTAACCCTAACCCTAACCCATACCCTACGCCATACACGAACCCGTACCCGAAACCGTACCCTAAGCCGTACCCTAACCCTAACCCTAACCCTAAACCTAACCCTAACCCTAAGCTACCCTTGACTGCTTCTGCCTCCAATAGATTTCCTAAGCACTAGTGTTTTAAGGAACAGGTTAAAAAGAGAATCCTAATGTGATTTCTTGATAATGGGTGTGTTCCTTATCTTCTCCTAGTGTCTAAACTCTTCTCCATGGCTGGACACCCAAATAATATTCCTTGACGTGCTAAGGGGTATCTAGAGAGTGGGATAGGTTTAATAACTACCCTAACCCTAACGCGTACCCTAACCCTAACACGTACCCTAATCCTAACCCGTACCCTAAACCGAGCCCTAACCATCAAACAAACCCTAAACCTAACCCTAACCCATACCCTACGCCGTACCCGAACCCGTACCCGAACCCGTACCCTAAGCCGTACCCTAAAGCTAACCCTAACCCTAACCCTAACCCTAACCCTAAGCTACCCTTGACTGCTTCTGCCTCCAATAGATTTCCTAAGCACTAGTGTTTTAAGGAACAGGTTAAAAAGAGAATCCTAATGTGATTTCTTGATAATGGGTGTGTTCCTCATCTTCTCCTAGTGTCTAAACTCTTCTCCATGGCTGGACCCCCAAATAATATTCCTTGACGTGCTAAGGGGTATCTAGAGAGTGGGATAGGTTTAATAACTACCCTAACCCTAACGCGTACCCTAACCCTAACCCCTACCCTAACCCTAACACGTACCCTAATCCTAACCCGTAACCTAAACCGAGCCCTAACCCTCAAACTAACCCTAACCCTAACCCTAACCCATACCCTACGCCGTACCCGAACCCGTACCTGAACCCGTACCCTAAGCCGTACCCTAACCCTAACCCTAACCCTAAGCTACCCTTGACTGCTTCTGCCTCCAATAGATTTCCTAAGCACTAGTGTTTTAAGGAACAGGTTAAAAAGAGAATCCTAATGTGATTTCTTGATAATGGGTGTGTTCCTTATCTTCTCCTAGTGTCTAAACTCTTCTCCATGGCTGGACCCCCAAATAATATTCCTTGACGTGCTAAGGGGTATCTAGAGAGTGGGATAGGTTTAATAACTACCCTAACCCTAACGCGTACCCTAACCCTAACCCTACCCTAACCCTAACACGTACCCTAATCCTAACCCGTAACCTAAACCGAGCCCTAACCCTCAAACTAACACTAACCCTAAACCTAACCCATACCCTACGCTGTACCAGAACCCGTACCCGAACCCGTACCCGAACCCGTACCCTAAGCCGTACCCTAACCCTAACCCTAACCCTAAGCTACCCTTGACTGCTTCTGCCTCCAATAGATTTCCTAAGCACTAGTGTTTTAAGGAACAGGTTAAAAAGAGAATCCTAATGTGATTTCTTGATAATGGGTGTGTTCCTTATCTTCTCCTAGTGTCTAAACTCTTCTCCATGGCTGGACCCCCAAATAATATTCCTTGACGTGCTAAAGGGTATCTAGAGAGTGGGATAGGTTTAATAACTACCCTAACCCTAACGCGTACCGTAAACCTAACCCCTACCCTAACCCTAACACGAACCCTAATCCTAACCCGTACCCTAAACCGAGCCCTAACCTTCAAACTAACCCTAACCCTAACCCATACCCTACGCCGTACACGAACCCGTACCCGAAACCGTACCCTAAGCCGTACCCTAACCCTAACCCTAACCCTAAACCTAACCCTAACCCTAAGCTACCCTTGAATGCTTCTGCCTCCAATAGATTTCCTAAGCACTAGTGTTTTAAGGAACAGGTTAAAAAGAGAATCCTAATGTGATTTCTTGATAATGGGTGTGTTCCCTATCTTCTCCTAGTGTCTAAACACTTCTCCATGGCTGGACACCCAAATAATATTCCTTGACGTGCTAAGGGGTATCTAGAGAGTGGGATAGGTTTAATAACTACCCTAACCCTAACGCGTACCCTAACCCTAACACGTACCCTAATCCTAACCCGTACCCTAAACCGAGCCCTAACCCTCAAACTAACCCTAACCCTAACCCTAACCCATACCCTACGCCGTACCCGAACCCGTACCCAAACCCGTACCCTAACCGTACCCTAAAGCTAACCCTAACCCTAACCCTAACCCTAACCCTAAGCTACCCTTGACTGCTTCTGCCTCCAATAGATTTCCTAAGCACTAGTGTTTTAAGGAACAGGTTAAAAAGAGAATCCTAATGTGATTTCTTGATAATGGGTGTGTTCCTCATCTTCTCCTAGTGTCTAAACTCTTCTCCATGGCTGGACCCCCAAATAATATTCCTTGACGTGCTAAGGGCTATCTAGGGAGTGGGATAGGTTTAATAACTACCCTAACCCTAACGCGTACCCTAACCGTAACCCCTACCCTAACCCTAAGACGTACCCTAATCCTAACCCGTAACCTAAACCGAGCCCTAAACCTCAAACTAACCCTAACCCTAACCCTAACCCATACCCTACGCCATACCCGAACCCGTACCCGAACCCGTACACTAAGCCGTACCCTAACCCTAACCGTAACCCTAACCCTAAACCTAAACCTAACCCTAACCCTAAGCTACCCTTGACTGCTTCTGCCTCCAATAGATTTCCTAAGCACTAGTGTATTAAGGAACAGGTTAAAAAGAGAATCCTAATGTGATTTCAGGATAATGGGTGTGTTCCTTATCTTCTCCTACTGTCTAAACTCTTCTCCATGGCTGGACCCCCAAATAATATTCCTTGACGTGCTAAGGGGTATCTAGGGAGTGGGATAGGTTTAATAACTACCCTAACCCTAACGGGTACCCTAACCCTAAACCCTACCCTAACCCTAACACGTACCCTAATCCTAACCCGTACCCTACACCGAGCCCTAACCCTCAAACTAACCCTAACCCTAACCCTAACCCATATCGTACGCCATACCCAAACCCGTACCCGAACCCGTACCCGAACCCGTACCCTAAGCCGTACCCTAACCCAAACCCTAACCCTAAGCTACCCTTGACTGCTTCTGCCTCCAATAGATTTCCTAAGCACTAGTGTTTTAAGGAACAGGTTAAAAAGAGAATCCTAATGTGATTTATTGATAATGGGTGTGTTCCTTATCTTCTCCTAGTGTCTAAACTCTTCTCCATGGCTGGACCCCCAAATAATATTCCTTGACGTGCTAAAGGGTATCTAGAGAGTGGGATAGGTTTAATAACTACCCTAACCCTAACGCGTACCCTAACCCTAACCCCTACCCTAACCCTAACACGTACCCTAATCCTAACCCGTAACCTAAACCGAGCCCTAACCCTCAAACTAACCCTAACCCTAAACCTAACCCATACCCTACGCCGTACCCGAACCCGTACCCGAACCCGTACCCGAACCCGTACCCTAAGCCGTACCCTAACCCTAACCCTAACCCTAAGCTACCCTTGACTGCTTCTGCCTCCAATAGATTTCCTAAGCACTAGTGTTTTAAGGAACAGGTTAAAAAGAGAATCCTAATGTGATTTCTTGATAATGGGTGTGTTCCTTATCTTCTCCTAGTGTCTAAACTCTTCTCCATGGCTGGACACCCAAATAATATTCCTTGACGTGCTAAGGGGTATCTAGAGAGTGGGATAGGTTTAATAACTACCCTAACCCTAACGCGTACCCTAACCCTAACACGTACCCTAATCCTAACCCGTACCCTAAACCGAGCCCTAACCCTCAAACTAACCCTAACCCTAACCCTAACCCATACCCTACGCCGTACCCGAACCCGTACCCGAACCCGTACCCTAAGCCGAACCCTAAAGCTAACCCTAACACTAACCCTAACCCTAACCCTAAGATACCCTTGACTGCTTCTACCTCCAAAAGATTTCCTAAGCACTAGTGTTTTAAGGAACAGGTTAAAAAGAGAATCCTAATGTGATTTCTTGATAATGGGTGCGTTCCTCATCTTCTCCTACTGTCTAAATTCTTCCCCATGGCTGGACCCCCAAATAATATTCCTTGACGTGCTAAGGGATATCTAGGGAGTGGGATAGGTTTAATAACTACCCTAACCCTAACGCGTACCCTAACCCTAACCCCTACCCTAACCCTAACACGAACCCTAATCCTAACCCGTACCCTAAACCGAGCCCTAACCTTCAAACTAACCCTAACCCTAACCCTAACCCATACCCTACGCCATACACGAACCCGTACCCGAACCCGTACCCTAAGCCGTACCCTAACCCTAACCCTAACCCTAACCCTAACCCTAAGCTACCCTTGACTGCTTCTGCCTCCAATAGATTTCCTAAGCACTAGTGTTTTAAGGAACAGGTTAAAAAGAGAATCCTAATGTGATTTCTTGATAATGGGTGTGTTCCTTATCTTCTCCTAGTGTCTAAACTCTTCTCCATGGCTGGACACCCAAATAATATTCCTTGACGTGCTAAGGGGTATCTAGAGAGTGGGATAGGTTTAATAACTACCCTAACCTTAACGCGTACCCTAACCCTAACCCCTACCCTAACCCTAACACGTACCCTAATCCTAACCCGTACCCTACACCGAGCCCTAACCCTCAAACTAACCCTAACCCTAACCCTAACCCATATCGTATGCCATACCCAAACCCGTACCCGAACCCGTACCCGAACCCGTACCCTAAGCCGTACCCTAACCCAAACCCTAACCCTAAGCTACCCTTGACTGCTTCTGCCTCCAATAGATTTCCTAAGCACTAGTGTTTTAAGGAACAGGTTAAAAAGAGAATCCTAATGTGATTTCTTGATAATGGGTGTGTTCCTCATCTTCTCCTAGTGTCTAAACTCTTCTCCATGGCTGGACCCCCAAATAATATTCCTTGACGTGCTAAGGGGTATCTAGAGAGTGGGATAGGTTTAATAACGACCCTAACCCTAACGCGTACCCTAACCCTAACCCCAACCCTAACCCTAACACGTACCCTAATCCTAACCCGTACCCTAAACCGAGCCCTAACCTTCAAACTAACCCTAACCCTAACCCATATCCTACGCCATACACGAACCCGTACCCGAAACCGTACCCTAAGCCGTACCCTAACCCTAACCCTAACCCTAAACCTAACCCTAACCCTAAGCTACCCTTGACTGCTTCTGCCTCCAATAGATTTCCTAAGCACTAGTGTTTTAAGGAACAGGTTAAAAAGAGCATCCTAATGTGATTTCTTGATAATGGGTGTGTTCCTCATCTTCTCCTAGTGTCTAAACTCTTCTCCATGGCTGGACCCCCAAATAATATTCCTTGACGTGCTAAGGGGTATCTAGAGAGTGGGGTAGGTTTAATAACTACCCTAACCCTAACGCGTACCCTAACCCTAAACCCTACCCTAACCCTAACACGTACCCTAATCCTAACCCGTACCCTAAACCGAGCCCTAACCTTCAAACTAACCCTAACCCTAACCCATACCCTACGCCATACACGAACCCGTACCCGAAACCGTACCCTAAGCCGTACCCTAACCCTAACCCTAACCCTAAACCTAACCCTAACCCTAAGCTACCCTTGACTGCTTCTGCCTCCAATAGATTTCCTAAGCACTAGTGTTTTAAGGAACAGGTTAAAAAGAGAATCCTAATGTGATTTCTTGATAATGGGTGTGTTCCTTATCTTCTCCTAGTGTCTAAACTCTTCTCCATGGCTGGACACCCAAATAATATTCCTTGACGTGCTAAGGGGTATCTAGAGAGTGGGATAGGTTTAATAACTACCCTAACCCTAACGCGTACCCTAACCCTAACACGTACCCTAATCCTAACCCGTACCCTAAACCGAGCCCTAACCATCAAACAAACCCTAAACCTAACCCTAACCCATACCCTACGCCGTACCCGAACCCGTACCCGAACCCGTACCCTAAGCCGTACCCTAAAGCTAACCCTAACCCTAACCCTAACCCTAACCCTAAGCTACCCTTGACTGCTTCTGCCTCCAATAGATTTCCTAAGCACTAGTGTTTTAAGGAACAGGTTAAAAAGAGAATCCTAATGTGATTTCTTGATAATGGGTGTGTTCCTCATCTTCTCCTATTGTCTAAACTCTTCTCCATGGCTGGACCCCCAAATAATATTCCTTGACGTGCTAAGGGGTATCTAGAGAGTGGGATAGGTTTAATAACTACCCTAACCCTAACGCGTACCCTAACCCTAACCCCTACCCTAACCCTAACACGTACCCTAATCCTAACCCGTAACCTAAACCGAGCCCTAACCCTCAAACTAACCCTAACCCTAACCCTAACCCATACCCTACGCCGTACCCGAACCCGTACCTGAACCCGTACCCTAAGCCGTACCCTAACCCTAACCCTAACCCTAAGCTACCCTTGACTGCTTCTGCCTCCAATAGATTTCCTAAGCACTAGTGTTTTAAGGAACAGGTTAAAAAGAGAATCCTAATGTGATTTCTTGATAATGGGTGTGTTCCTTATCTTCTCCTACTGTCTAAACTCTTCTCCATGGCTGGACCCCCAAATAATATTCCTTGACGTGCTAAGGGGTATCTAGAGAGTGGGATAGGTTTAATAACTACCCTAACCCTAACGCGTACCCTAACCCTAACCCCTACCCTAACCCTAACACGTACCCTAATCCTAACCCGTACCCTAACCCGAGCCCTAACCTTCAAACTAACCCTAACCCTAACCCATACCCTACGCCATACACGAACCCGTACCCGAAACCGTACCCTAAGCCGTACCCTAACCCTAACCCTAACCCTAAACCTAACCCTAACCCTAAGCTACCCTTGACTGCTTCTGCCTCCAATAGATTTCCTAAGCACTAGTGTTTTAAGGAACAGGTTAAAAAGAGAATCCTAATGTGATTTCTTGATAATGGGTGTGTTCCTTATCTTCTCCTAGTGTCTAAACTCTTCTCCATGGCTGGACACCCAAATAATATTCCTTGACGTGCTAAGGGGTATCTAGAGAGTGGGATAGGTTTAATAACTACCCTAACCCTAACGCGTACCCTAACCCTAACACGTACACTAATCCTAACCCGTACCCTAAACCGAGCCCTAACCCTCAAACTAACCCTAACCCTAACCCTAACCCATACCCTACGCCGTACCCGAACCCGTATCCGAACCCGTACCCTAAGCCGTACCCTAAAGCTAACCCTAACCCTAACCCTAACCCTAACCCTAAGCTACCCTTGACTGCTTCTGCCTCCAATAGATTTCCTAAGCACTAGTGTTTTAAGGAACAGGTTAAAAAGAGAATCCTAATGTGATTTCTTGATAATGGGTGTGTTCCTCATCTTCTCCTAGTGTCTAAACTCTTCTCCATGGCTGGACCCCCAAATAATATTCCTTGACGTGCTAAGGGTTATCTAGAGAGTGGGATAGGTTTAATAACTACCCTAACCCTAACGCGTACCCTAACCCTAACCCCTACCCTAACCCTAAGACGTACCCTAATCCTAACCCGTAACCTAAACCGAGCCCTAACCCTCAAACTAACCCTAACCCTAACCCTAACCCATACCCTACGCCATACCCGAACCCGTACCCGAACCCGTACACTAAGCCGTACCCTAACCCTAACCCTAACCCTAACCCTAAACCTAAACCTAACCCTAACCCTAAGCTACCCTTCACTGCTTCTGCCTCCAATAGATTTCCTAAGAACTAGTGTATTAAGGAGCAGGTTAAAAAGAGAATCCTAATGTGATTTCAGGATAATGGGTGTGTTCCTTATCTTCTCCTACTGTCTAAACTCTTCTCCATGGCTGGACCCCCAAATAATATTCCTTGACGTGCTAAGGGGTATCTAGGGAGTGGGATAGGTTTAATAACTACCCTAACCCTAACGCGTACCCTAACCCTAACCCCTACCCTAACCCTAACACGAACCCTAATCCTAACCCGTACCCTAAACCGAGCCCTAACCTTCAAACTAACCCTAACCCTAACCCTAACCCATACCCTACGCCGTACACGAACCCGTACCCGAACCCGTACCCTAAGCCGTACCCTAACCCTAACCCTAACCCTAAGCTACCCTTGACTGCTTCTGCCTCCAATAGATTTCCTAAGCACTAGTGTTTTAAGGAACAGGTTAAAAAGAGAATCCTAATGTGATTTCTTGATAATGGGTGTGTTCCTTATCTTCTCCTAGTGTCTAAACTCTTCTCCATGGCTGGACCCCCAAATAATATTCCTTGACGTGCTAAGGGGTATCTAGAGAGTGGGATAGGTTTAATAACTACCCTAACCCTAACGCGTACCCTAACCCTAAACCCTACCCTAACCCTAACATGTACCCTAATCCTAACCCGTACCCTACACCGAGCCCTAACCCTCAAAGTAACCCTAACCCTAACCCTAACCCATATCGTACGCCATACCCAAACCCGTACCCGAACCCGTACCCGAACCCGTACCCTAAGCCGTACCCTAACCCAAACCCTAACCCTAAGCTACCCTTGACTGCTTCTGCCTCCAATAGATTTCCTAAGCACTAGTGTTTTAAGGAACAGGTTAAAAAGAGAATCCTAATGTGATTTATTGATAATGGGTGTGTTCCTTATCTTCTCCTAGTGTCTAAACTCTTCTCCATGGCTGGACACCCAAATAATATTACTTGACGTGCTAAGGGGTATCTAGAGAGTGGGATAGGTTTAATAACTACCCTAACCCTAACGCGTACCCTAACCCTAACCCCTACCCTAACCCTAACACGTACCATAATCCTAACCCGTAACCTAAACCGAGCCCTAACCCTCAAACTAACCCTAACCCTAAACCTAACCCATACCCTACGCCGTACCCGAACCCGTACCCGAACCCGTACCCGAACCCGTACCCTAAGCCGTACCCTAACCCTAACCCTAACCCTAAGCTACCCTTGACTGCTTCTGCCTCCAATAGATTTCCTAAGCACTAGTGTTTTAAGGAACAGGTTAAAAAGAGAATCCTAATGTGATTTCTTGATAATGGGTGTGTTCCTTACCTTCTCCTAGTGTCTAAACTCTTCTCCATGGCTGGACCCCCAAATAATATTCCTTGACGTGCTAAACGGTATCTAGAGAGTGGGATAGGTTTAATAACTACCCTAACCCTAACGCGTACCCTAACCCTAACCCCTACCCTAACCGTAACACGTACCCTAACCCTAAACCCTACCCTAACCCTAACACGTACCCTAATCCTATCCCGTACCCTAAACCGAGCCCTAACCTTCAAACTAACCCTAACCCTAACCCATACCCTACGCCGTACACGAACCCGTACCCGAAACCGTACCCTAAGCCGTACCCTAACCCTAACCCTAACCCTAAACCTAACCCTAACCCTAAACTACCCTTGACTGCTTCTGCCTCCAATAGATTTCCTAAGCACTAGTGTTTTAAGGAACAGGTTAAAAAGAGAATCCTAATGTGATTTCTTGATAATGGGTGTGTTCCTTATCTTCTCCTAGTGTCTAAACACTTCTCCATGGCTGGACACCCAAATAATATTCCTTGACGTGCTAAGGGGTATCTAGAGAGTGGGATAGGTTTAATAACTACCCTAACCCTAACGCGTACCCTAACCCTAACACGTACCCTAATCCTAACCTGTACCCTAAACCGAGCCCTAACCCTCAAACTAACCCTAACCCTAACCCTAACCCATACCCTACGCCGTACCCGAACCCGTACCCGAACCCGTACCCTAAGCCGTACCCTAAAGCTAACCCTAACCCTAACCCTAACCCTAACCCTAAGCTACCCTTGACTGCTTCTGCCTCCAATAGATTTCCTAAGCACTAGTGTTTTAAGGAACAGGTTAAAAAGAGAATCCTAATGTGATTTCTTGATAATGGGTGTGTTCCTCATCTTCTCCTAGTGTCTAAACTCTTCTCCATGGCTGGACCCCCAAATAATATTCCTTGACGTGCTAAGGGCTATCTAGGGAGTGGGATAGGTTTAATAACTACCCTAACCCTAACGCGTACCCTAACCCTAACCCCTACCCTAACCCTAAGACGTACCCTAATCCTAACCCGTAACCTAAACCGGGCCCTAACCCTCAAACTAACCCTAACCCTAACCCTAACCCATACCCTACGCCATACCCGAACCCGTACCCGAACCCGTACACTAAGCCGTACCCTAACCCTAACCGTAACCCTAACCCTAAACCTAAACCTAACCCTAACCCTAAGCTACCCTTGACTGCTTCTGCCTCCAATAGATTTCCTAAGCACTAGTGTATTAAGGAACAGGTTAAAAAGAGAATCCTAATGTGATTTCAGGATAATGGGTGTGTTCCTTATCTTCTCCTACTGTCTAAACTCTTCTCCATGGCTGGACCCCCAAATAATATTCCTTGACGTGCTAAGGGGTATCTAGGGAGTGGGATAGGTTTAATAACTACCCTAACCCTAACGCGTACCCTAACCCTAACCCCTACCCTAACCCTAACACGTACCCTAATCCTAACCCGTACCCTACACCGAGCCCTAACACTCAAACTAACCCTAAACCTAACCCTAACCCATATCGTACGCCATACCCAAACCCGTACCCGAACCCGTACCCGAACCCGTACCCTAAGCCGTACCCTAACCCAAACCCTAACCCTAAGCTACCCTTGACTGCTTCTGCCTCCAATATATTTCCTAAGCACTAGTGTTTTAAGGAACAGGTTAAAAAGAGAATCCTAATGTGATTTATTGATAATGGGTGTGTTCCTTATCTTCTCCTAGTGTCTAAACTCTTCTCCATGGCTGGACCCCCAAATAATATTCCTTGACGTGCTAAGGGGTATCTAGAGAGTGGGATAGGTTTAATAACTACCCTAACCCTAACGCGTACCCTAACCCTAACCCCTACCCTAACCCTAACACGTACCCTAATCCTAACCCGTAACCTAAACTGAGCCCTAACCCTCAAACTAACCCTAACCCTAAACCTAACCCATACCCTACGCCGTACCCGAACCCGTACCCGAACCAGTACCCTAAGCCGTACCCTAACCCTAACCCTAACCCTAAGCTACCCTTGACTGCTTCTGCCTCCAATAGATTTCCTAAGCACTAGTGTTTTAAGGAACAGGTTAAAAAGAGAATCCTAATGTGATTTCTTTATAATGGGTGTGTTCCTTATCTTCTCCTAGTGTCTAAACTCTTCTCCATGGCTGGACCCCCAAATAATATTCCTTGACGTGCTAAGGGGTATCTAGAGAGTGGGATAGGTTTAATAACTACCCTAACCCTAACGCGTACCCTAACCCTAACCCCTACCCTAACCCTAACACGTACCCTAATCCTAACCCGTACCCTAAACCGAGCCCTAACCTTCAAACTAACCCTAACCCTAACCCATACCCTACGCCGTACACGAACCCGTACCCGAAACCGTACCCTAAGCCGTACCCTAACCCTAACCCTAACCCTAAACCTAACCCTAACCCTAAGCTACCCTTGACTGCTTCTGCCTCCAATAGACTTCCTAAGCACTAGTGTTTTAAGGAACAGGTTAAAAAGAGAATCCTAATGTGATTTCTTGATAATGGGTGTGTTCCTTATCTTCTCCTAGTGTCTAAACTCTTCTCCATGGCTGGACACCCAAATAATATTCCTTGACGTGCTAAGGGGTATCTAGAGAGTGGGATAGGTTTAATAACTACCCTAACCCTAACGCGTACCCTAACCCTAACCCGTACCCTAATCCTAACCCGTACCCTAAACCGAGCCCTAACCCTCAAACTAACCCTAACCCTAACCCTAACCCATACCCTACGCCGTACCCGAACCCGTACCCGAACCCGTACCCTAAGCCGAACCCTAAAGCTAACCCTAACCCTAACCCTAAACCTAACCCTAAGCTACCCTTGACGGCTTCTGCCTCCAAAAGATTTCCTAAGCACTAGTGTTTTAAGGAACAGGTTAAAAAGAGAATCGTAATGTGATTTCTTGATAATGGGTGTGTTCCTCATCTTCTCCTACAGTCTAAATTCTTCTCCATGGCTGGACCCCCAAATAATATTCCTTGACGTGCTAAGGGGTATCTAGGGAGTGGGATAGGTTTAATAACTACCCTAACCCTAACGCGTACCCTAACCCTAACCCCTACCCTAACCCTAACACGAACCCTAATCCTAACCCGTACCCTAAACCGAGCCCTAACCTTCAAACTAACCCTAACCCTAACCCTAACCCATACCCTACGCCATACACGAACCCGTACCCGAACCCGTACCCTAAGCCGTACCCTAACCCTAACCCTAACCCTAACCCTAACCCTAAGCTACCCTTGACTGCTTCTGCCTCCAATAGATTTCCTAAGCACTAGTGTTTTAAGGAACAGGTTAAAAAGAGAATCCTAATGTGATTTCTTGATAATGGGTGTGTTCCTTATCTTCTCCTAGTGTCTAAACTCTTCTCCATGGCTGGACACCCAAATAATATTCCTTGACGTGCTAAGGGGTATCTAGAGAGTGGGATAGGTTTAATAACTACACTAACCCTAACGCGTACCTTAACCCTAACCCCTACCCTAACCCTAACACGTACCCTAATACTAACCCGTACCCTACACCGAGCCCTAACCCTCAAACTAACCCTAACCCTAACCCTAACCCATATCGTATGCCATACCCAAACCCGTACCCTAACCCGTACCCGAACCCGTACCCTAAGCCGTACCCTAACCCAAACCCTAACCCTAAGCTACCCTTGAATTCTTCTGCCTCCAATAGATTTCCTAAGCACTAGTGTTTTAAGGAACAGGTAAAAAAGAGAATCCTAATGTGATTTATTGATAATGGGTGTGTTCCTTATCTTCTCCTAGTGTCTAAACTCTTCTCCATCGCTGGACCCCCAAATAATATTCCTTGACGTGCTAAGGGGTATCTAGAGAGTGGGATAGGTTTAATAACTACCCTAACCCTAACGCGTACCCTAACCCTAACCCCTACCCTAACCCTAACACGTACCCTAATCCTAACCCGTAACCTAAACCGAGCCCTAACCCTCAAACTAACCCTAAACCTAACCCATACCCTACGCCGTACCCGAACCCGTACCCGAACCCGTACCCTAAGCCGTACCCTAACCCCAACCCTAACCCTAAGCTACCCTTGACTGCTTCTGCCTCCAATAGATTTCCTAAGCACTAGTGTTTTAAGGAACAGTTTAAAAAGAGAATCCTAATGTGATTTCTTGATAATGGGTGTGTTCCTTATCTTCTCCTAGTGTCTAAACTCTTCTCCATGGCTGGACCCCCAAATAATATTCCTTGACGTGCTAAGGGGTATCTAGAGAGTGGGATAGGTTTAATAACTACCCTAACCCTAACGCGTACCCTAACCCTAACCCCTACCCTAACCCTAACACGTACCCTAATCCTAACCCGTACCCTAAACCGAGCCCTAACCTTCAAACTAACCCTAACCCTAACCCATACCCTACGCCATACACGAACCCGTACCCGAAACCGTACCCTAAGCCGAACCCTAAAGCTAACCCTAACCCTAACCCTAAACCTAACCCTAAGCTACCCTTGACTGCTTCTGCCTCCAAAAGATTTCCTAAGCACTAGTGTTTTAAGGAACAGGTTAAAAAGAGAATCGTAATGTGATTTCTTGATAATGGGTGTGTTCCTCATCTTCTCCTACAGTCTAAATTCTTCTCCATGGCTGGACCCCCAAATAATATTCCTTGACGTGCTAAGGGGTATCTAGGGAGTGGGATAGGTTTAATAACTACCCTAACCCTAACGCGTACCCTAACCCTAACCCCTACCCTAACCCTAACACGAACCCTAATCCTAACCCGTACCCTAAACCGAGCCCTAACCTTCAAACTAACCCTAACCCTAACCCTAACCCATACCCTACGCCATACACGAACCCGTACCCGAACCCGTACCCTAAGCCGTACCCTAACCCTAACCCTAACCCTAACCCTAACCCTAAGCTACCCTTGACTGCTTCTGCCTCCAATAGATTTCCTAAGCACTAGTGTTTTAAGGAACAGGTTAAAAAGAGAATCCTAATGTGATTTCTTGATAATGGGTGTGTTCCTTATCTTCTCCTAGTGTCTAAACTCTTCTCCATGGCTGGACACCCAAATAATATTCCTTGACGTGCTAAGGGGTATCTAGAGAGTGGGATAGGTTTAATAACTACACTAACCCTAACGCGTACCTTAACCCTAACCCCTACCCTAACCCTAACACGTACCCTAATACTAACCCGTACCCTACACCGAGCCCTAACCCTCAAACTAACCCTAACCCTAACCCTAACCCATATCGTATGCCATACCCAAACCCGTACCCTAACCCGTACCCGAACCCGTACCCTAAGCCGTACCCTAACCCAAACCCTAACCCTAAGCTACCCTTGAATTCTTCTGCCTCCAATAGATTTCCTAAGCACTAGTGTTTTAAGGAACAGGTAAAAAAGAGAATCCTAATGTGATTTATTGATAATGGGTGTGTTCCTTATCTTCTCCTAGTGTCTAAACTCTTCTCCATCGCTGGACCCCCAAATAATATTCCTTGACGTGCTAAGGGGTATCTAGAGAGTGGGATAGGTTTAATAACTACCCTAACCCTAACGCGTACCCTAACCCTAACCCCTACCCTAACCCTAACACGTACCCTAATCCTAACCCGTAACCTAAACCGAGCCCTAACCCTCAAACTAACCCTAAACCTAACCCATACCCTACGCCGTACCCGAACCCGTACCCGAACCCGTACCCTAAGCCGTACCCTAACCCCAACCCTAACCCTAAGCTACCCTTGACTGCTTCTGCCTCCAATAGATTTCCTAAGCACTAGTGTTTTAAGGAACAGTTTAAAAAGAGAATCCTAATGTGATTTCTTGATAATGGGTGTGTTCCTTATCTTCTCCTAGTGTCTAAACTCTTCTCCATGGCTGGACCCCCAAATAATATTCCTTGACGTGCTAAGGGGTATCTAGAGAGTGGGATAGGTTTAATAACTACCCTAACCCTAACGCGTACCCTAACCCTAACCCCTACCCTAACCCTAACACGTACCCTAATCCTAACCCGTACCCTAAACCGAGCCCTAACCTTCAAACTAACCCTAACCCTAACCCATACCCTACGCCATACACGAACCCGTACCCGAAACCGTACCCTAAGCCGTACCCTAACCCTAACCCTAACCCTAAACCTAACCCTAACCCTAAGCTACCCTTGACTGCTTCTGCCTCCAATAGATTTCCTAAGCACTAGTGTTTTAAGGAACAGGTTAAAAAGAGAATCCTAATGTGATTTCTTGATAATGGGTGTGTTCCTTATCTTCTCCTAGTGTCTAAACTCTTCTCCATGGCTGGACACCCAAATAATATTCCTTGACGTGCTAAGGGGTATCTAGAGAGTGGGATAGGTTTAATAACTACCCTAACCCTAACGCGTACCCTAACCCTAACACGTACCCTAATCCTAACCCGTACCCTAAACCGAGCCCTAACCCTCAAACTAACCCTAAACCTAACCCTAACCCATACCCTACGCCGTACCCGAACCCGTACCCGAACCCGTACCCTAAGCCGTACCCTAAAGCTAACCCTAACCCTAACCCTAACCCTAACCCTAAGCTACCCTTGACTGCTTCTGCCTCCAATAGATTTCCTAAGCACTAGTGTTTTAAGGAACAGGTTAAAAAGAGAATCCTAATGTGATTTATTGATAATGGGTGTGTTCCTTATCTTCTCCTAGTGTCTAAACTCTTCTCCATGGCTGGACACCCAAATAATATTCCTTGACGTGCTAAGGGGTATCTAGAGAGTGGGATAGGTTTAATAACTACCCTAACCGTAACGCGTACCCTAACCCTAACCCCTACCCTAACCCTAACACGTACCCTAATCCTAACCCGTAACCTAAACCGAGCCCTAACCCTCAAACTAACCCTAACCCTAAACCTAACCCATACCCTACGCCGTACCCGAACCCGTACCCGAACCCGTACCCGAACCCGTACCCTAAGCCGTACCCTAACCCTAACCCTAACCCTAAGCTACCCTTGACTGCTTCTGCCTCCAATAGATTTCCTAAGCACTAGTGTTTTAAGGAACAGGTTAAAAAGAGAATCCTAATGTGATTTCTTGATAATGGGTGTGTTCCTTATCTTCTCCTAGTTTCTAAACTCTTCTCCAAGGCTGGACCCCCAAATAATATTCCTTGACGTGCTAAAGGGTATCTAGAGAGTGGGATAGGTTTAATAACTACCCTAACCCTAACGCGTACCCTTACCCTAACACGTACCCTAATCCTAACCCGTACCCTAAACCGAGCCCTAACCCTCAAACTAACCCTAACCCTAACCCTAACCCATACCCTACGCCGTACCCGAACCCGTACCCGAACCCGTACCCTAAGCCGAACCCTAAAGCTAACCCTAACCCTAACCCTAACCCTAACCCTAAGCTACCCTTGACTGCTTCTGCCTCCAATAGATTTCCTAAGCACTAGTGTTTTAAGGAACAGGTTAAAAAGAGAATCCTAATGTGATTTCTTGATAATGGGTGTGTTCCTCATCTTCTCCTAGTGTCTAAACTCTTCTCCATGGCTGGACCCCCAAATAATATTCCTTGACGTGCTAAGGGCTATCTAGGGAGTGGGATAGGTTTAATAACTACCCTAACCCTAACGCGTACCCTAACCCTAACCCCTACCCTAACCCTAAGACGTACCCTAATCCTAACCCGTATCCTAAACCGAGCCCTAACCCTCAAACTAACCCTAACCCTAACCCTAACCCATACCCTACGCCATACCCGAACCCGTACCCGAACCCGTACACTAAGCCGTACCCTAACCCTAACCGTAACCCTAACCCTAAACCTAAACCTAACCCTAACCCTAAGCTACCCTTGACTGCTTCTGCCTCCAATAGATTTCCTAAGCACTAGTGTATTAAGGAACAGGTTAAAAAGAGAATCCTAATGTGATTTCAGGATAATGGGTGTGTTCCTTATCTTCTCCTACTGTCTAAACTCTTCTCCATGGCTGGACCCCCAAATAATATTCCTTGACGTGCTAAGGGGTATCTAGGGAGTGGGATAGGTTTAATAACTACCCTAACCCTAACGCGTACCCTAACCCTAACCCCTACCCTAACCCTAACACGAACCCTAATCCTAACCCGTACCCTAAACCGAGCCCTAACCTTCAAACTAACCCTAACCCTAACCCTAACCCATACCCTACGCCGTATACGAACCCGTACCCGAACCCGTACCCTAAGCCGTACCCTAACCCTAACCCTAACCCTAAGCTACCCTTGACTGCTTCTGCCTCCAATAGATTTCCTAAGCACTAGTGTTTTAAGGAACAGGTTAAAAAGAGAATCCTAATGTGATTTCTTGATAATGGGTGTGTTCCTTATCTTCTCCTTGTGTCTAAACTCTTCTCCATGGCTGGACCCCCAAATAATATTCCTTGACGTGCTAAGGGCTATCTAGAGAGTGGGATAGGTTTAATAACTAACTTAACCCTAACGCGTAACCTAAACCTAACCCCTACCCTAACAATAACACGTACCCTAATCCTAACCCGTACCCTAAACCGAGCCCTAACCTACAAACTAACCCTAACACTAACCCTAACCCATACCCTACGCCGTACCCGAACCCGTACCCGAACCCGTACCCTAAGCCATACCCTAACCCTAACCCTAACCGTAACCCTAACCCTAAGCTACCCTTGACTGCTTCTGCCTCCAATAGATTTCCTAAGCACTAGTGTATTAAGGAACAGGTTAAAAAGAGAATCCTAATGTGATTTCAGAATAATGGGTGTGTTCCTTATCTTCTCCTAGTGTCTAAACTCTTCTCCATGGCTGGACCCCCAAATAATATTCCTTGACGTGCTAAGGGGTATCTAGAGAGTGGGATAGGTTTAATAACTACGCTAACCCTAACGCGTACCCTAACCCTAACCCCTACCCTAACCCTAACACGAACCCTAATCCTAACCCGTACCCTAAACCGAGCCCTAACCTTCAAACTAACCCTAACCCTAACCCAAACCCATACACTACGCCGTACACGAACCCGTACCCGAACCCGTACCCTAAGCCGTGTCCTAACCCTAGCCCTAACCCTAACCCTATCCCTAAGCTACCCTTGACTGCTTCTGCCTCCAATAGATTTCCTAAGCACTAGTGTTTTAAGGAACAGGTTAAAAAGAGAATCCTAATGTGATTTCTTGATAATGGGTGTGTTCCTTATCTTCTCCTAGTGTCTAAACTCTTCTCCATGGCTGGACCCCCAAATAATATTCCTTGACGTGCTAAGGGGTATCTAGAGAGTGGGATAGGTTTAATAACTACCCTAACCCTAACGCGTACCCTAACCCTAACCCCTACCCTAACCCTAACACGTACCCTAATCTTAACCCGTAACCTAAACCGAGCCCTAACCCTCAAACTAACCCTAACCCTAAACCTAACCCATACCCTACGCCGTACCCGAACCCGTACCCGAACCCGTACCCGAACCCGTACCCTAAGCCGTACCCTAACCCTAACCCTAACCCTAAGCTACCCTTGACTGCTTCTGCCTCCAATAGATTTCCTAAGCACTAGTGTTTTAAGGAACAGGTTAAAAAGAGAATCCTAATGTGATTTCTTGATAATGGGTGTGTTCCTTATCTTCTCCTAGTGTCTAAACTCTTCTCCATGGCTGGACCCCCAAATAATATTCCTTGACGTGCTAAGGGGTATCTAGAGAGTGGGATAGGTTTAATAACTACCCTAACCCTAACGCGTACCCTAACCCTAACCCCTACCCTAACCCTAACATGTACCCTAATCCTAACCCGTACCCTAAACGGAGCCCTAACCCTCAAACTAACCCTAACCCTAACCCTAACCCATACCCTACGCCGTACCCGAACCCGTACCCGAACCCGTACCCTAAGCCATACGCTAACCCTAACCCTCACCGTAACCCTAACCCTAAGCTACCCTTGACTGCTTCTGCCTCCAATAGATTTCCTAAGCACTAGTGTATTAAGGAACAGGTTAAAAAGAGAATCCTAATGTGATTTCAGGATAATGGGTGTGTTCCTTAACTTCTCCTAGTGTCTAAACTCTTCTCCATGGCTGGACCCCCAAATAATATTCCTTGACGTGCTAAGGGGTATCTAGAGAGTGGGATAGGTTTAATAACTACCCTAACCCTAACGCGTACCCTAACCCTAACCCCTACCCTAACCCTAACACGAACCCTAATCCTAACCCGTACCCTAAACCGAGCCCTAACCTTCAAACTAACCCTAACCCTAACCCTAACCCATACCCTACGCCGTACACGAACCCGAACCCGAACCCGTACCCTAAGCCGTACCCTAACCCTAACCCTAACCCTAAGCTACCCTTGACTGCTTCTGCCTCCAATAGATTTCCTAAGCACTAGTGTATTAAGGAACAGGTTAAAAAGAGAATCCTAATGTGATTTCAGGATAATGGGTGTGTTCCTTATCTTCTCCTACTGTCTAAATTCTTCTCCATGGCTGGACCCCCAAATAATATTCCTTGACGTGCTAAGGGGTATCTAGGGAGTGGGATAGGTTTAATAACTACCCTAAACCTAACGCGTACCCTAACCCTAACCCCTACCCTAACCCTAACACGAACCCTAATCCTAACCCGTACCCTAAACCGAGCCCTAACCTTCAAACTAACCCTAACCCTAACCCTAACCCATACCCTACGCCGTACACGAACCCGTACCCGAACCCGTACCCTAAGCCGTACCCTAACCCTAACCCTAACCCTAACCCCAACCCTAAGCTACCCTTGACTGCTTCTGCCTCCAATAGATTTCCTAAGCACTAGTGTTTTAAGGAACAGGTTAAAAAGAGAATCCTAATGTGATTTCTTGATAATGGGTGTGTTCCTTATCTTCTCCTAGTGTCTAAACTCTTCTCCATGGCTGGACACCCAAATAATATTCCTTGACGTGCTAAGGGGTATCTAGAGAGTGGGATAGGTTTAATAACTACCCTAACCCTAACGCGTACCCTAACCCTAACCCCTACCCTAACCCTAACACGTACCCTAATCCTAACCCGTACCCTACACCGAGCCCTAAACCTCAAACTAACCCTAACCCTAACCCTAACCCATATCGTACGCCATACCCAAACCCGTACCCGAAACCGTACCCGAACCCGTACCCTAAGCCGTACCCGAACCCAAACCCTAGCCCTAAGCTACCCTTGACTGCTTCTGCCTCCAATAGATTTCCTAAGCACTAGTGTTTTAAGGAACAGGTTAAAAAGAGAATCCTAATGTGATTTCTTGATAATGGGTGTGTTCCTTATCTGCTCCTAGTGTCTAAACTCTTCTCCATGGCTGGACCCCCAAATAATATTCCTTGACGTGCTAAGGGTTATCTAGAGAGTGGGATAGGTTTAATAACTACCCTAACCCTAACGCGTACCCTAACCCTAACCCCTACCCTAACCCTAACACGTACCCTAATCCTAACCCGTACCCTAAACCGAGCCCTAACCTTCAAACTAACCCTAACCCTAACCCATACCCTACGCCATACACGAACCCGTACCCGAAACCGTACCCTAAGCCGTACCCTACCCCTAACCCTAACCCTAAACCTAACCCTAACCCTAAGCTACCCTTGACTGCTTCTGCCTCCAATAGATTTCCTAAGCACTAGTGTTTTAAGGAACAGGTTAAAAAGAGAATCCTAATGTGATTTCTTGATAATGGGTGTGTTCCTTATCTTCTCCTAGTGTCTAAACTCTTCTCCATGGCTGGACACCCAAATAATATTCCTTGACGTGCTAAGGGGTATCTAGAGAGTGGGATAGGTTTAATAACTACCCTAACCCTAACGCGTACCCTAACCCTAACACGTACCCTAATCCTAACCCGTACCCTAAACCGAGCCCTAACCCTCAAACTATCCCTAAACCTAACCCTAACCCATACCCTACGCCGTACCCGAACCCGTACCCGAACCCGTACCCTAAGCCGTACCCTAAAGCTAACCCTAACCCTAACCCTAACCCTAACCCTAAGCTACCCTTGACTGCTTCTGCCTCCAATAGATTTCCTAAGCACTAGTGTTTTAAGGAACAGGTTAAAAAGAGAATCCTAATGTGATTTCTTGATAATGGGTGTGTTCCTCATCTTCTCCTAGTGTCTAAATTCTTCTCCATGGCTGGACCCCCAAATAATATTCCTTGACGTGCTAAGGGTTATCTAGAGAGTGGGATAGGTTTAATAACTACCCTAACCCTAACGCGTACCCTAACCCTAACCCCTACCCTAACCCTAAGACGTACCCTAATCCTAACCCGTAACCTAAACCGAGCCCTAACCCTCAAACTAACCCTAACCCTAACCCTAACCCAGACCCTACGCCATATCCGAACCCGTACCCGAACCCGTACACTAAGCCGTACCCTAACCCTAACCCTAACCCTAACCCTAAACCTAAACCTAACCCTAACCCTAAGCTACCCTTCACTGCTTCTGCATCCAATAGATTTCCTAAGCACTAGTGTATTAAGGAACAGGTTAAAAAGAGAATCCTAATGTGATTTCAGGATAATGGGTGTGTTCCTTATCTTCTCCTACTGTCTAAACTCTTCTCCATGGCTGGACCCCCAAATAATATTCCTTGACGTGCTAAGGGGTATCTAGGGAGTGGGATAGGTTTAATAACTACCCTAACCCTAACGCGTACCCTAACCCTAACCCCTACCCTAACCCTAACACGAACCCTAATCCTAACCCGTACCCTAAACCGAGCCCTAACCTTCAAACTAACCCTAACCCATATCGTACGCCATACCCAAACCCGTACCCGAACCCGTACCCGAACCCGTACCCTAAGCCGTACCCTAACCCAAACCCTAACCCTAAGCTACCCTTGACTGCTTCTGCCTCCAATAGATTTCCTAAGCACTAGTGTTTTAAGGAACAGGTTAAAAAGAGAATCCTAATGTGATTTATTGATAATGGGTGTGTTCCTTATCTTCTCCTAGTGTCTAAACTCTTCTCCATGGCTGGACACCCAAATAATATTCCTTGACGTGCTAAGGGGTATCTAGAGAGTGGGATAGGTTTAATAACTACCCTAACCCTAACGCGTACCCTAACCCTAACCCCTACCCTAACCCTAACACGTACCCTAATCCTAACCCGTAACCTAAACCGAGCCCTAACCCTCAAACTAACCCTAACCCTAAACCTAACCCATACCCTACGCCGTACCCGAACCCGTACCCGAACCCGTACCCGAACCCGTACCCTAAGCCGTACCCTAACCCTAACCCTAACCCTAAGCTACCCTTGACTGCTTCTGCCTCCAATAGATTTCCTAAGCAATAGTGTTTTAAGGAACAGGTTAAAAAGAGAATCCTAATGTGATTTCTTGATAATGGGTGTGTTCCTTATCTTCTCCTAGTGTCTAAACTCTTCTCCATGGCTGGACCCCCAAATAATATTCCTTGACGTGCTAAAGGGTATCTAGAGAGTGGGATAGGTTTAATAACTACCCTAACCCTAACGCGTACCCTAACCCTAACCCCTACACTAACCCTAACACGTACCCTAATCCTAACCCGTACCCTAAACCGAGCCCTAACCTTCAAACTAACCCTAACCCTAACCCATACCCTACGCCGTACACGAACCCGTACCCGAAACCGTACCCTAAGCCGTACCCTAACCCTAACCCTAACCCTAAACCTAACCCTAACCCTAAGCTACCCTTGACTGCTTCTGCCTCCAATAGATTTCCTAAGAACTAGTGTTTTAAGGAACAGGTTAAAAAGAGAATCCTAATGTGATTTCTTGATAATGGGTGTGTTCCTTATCTTCTCCTAGTGTCTAAACACTTCTCCATGGCTGGACACCCAAATAATATTCCTTGACGTGCTAAGGGGTATCTAGAGAGTGGGATAGGTTTAATAACTACCCTAACCCTAACGCGTACCCTAACCCTAACACGTACCCTAATCCTAACCCGTACCCTAAACCGAGCCCTAACCCTCAAACTAACCCTAACCCTAACCCTAACCCATACCCTACGCCGTACCCGAACCCGTACCCGAACCCGTACCCTAAGCCGTACCCTAAAGCTAACCCTAACCCTAACCCTAACCCTAACCCTAACCCTAAGCTACCCTTGACTGCTTCTGCCTCCAATAGATTTCCTAAGCACTAGTGTTTTAAGGAACAGGTTAAAAAGAGAATCCTAATGTGATTTCTTGATAATGGGTGTGTTCCTCATCTTCTCCTAGTGTCTAAACTCTTCTCCATGGCTGGACCCCCAAATAATATTCCTTGACGTGCTAAGGGCTATCTAGGGAGTGGGATAGGTTTAATAACTACCCTAACCCTAACGCGTACCCTAACCCTAACCCCTACCCTAACCCTAAGACGTACCCTAATCCTAACCCGTAACCTAAACCGAGCCCTAACCCTCAAACTAACCCTAACCCTAACCCTAACCCATACCCTACGCCATACCCGAACCCGTACCCGAACCCGTACACTAAGCCGTACCCTAACCCTAACCCTGACCCTAAGCTACCCTTGACTGCTTCTGCCTCCAATAGATTTCCTTAGCACTAGTGTTTTAAGGAACAGGTTAAAAAGAGAATCCTAATGTGATTTCTTGATAATGGGTGTGTTCCTTATCTTCTCCTAGTGTCTAAACTCTTCTCCATGGCTGGACCCCCAAATAATATTCCTTGACGTGCTAAGTGGTATCTAGAGAGTGGGATAGGTTTAATAACTACCCTAACCCTAACGCGTACCCTAACCCTAACCCCTACCCTAACCCTAACACGTACCCTAATCCTAACCCGTACCCTAAACCGAGCCCTAACCCTCAAACTAACCCTAACCCTAACCCTAACCCATACGCTACGCCGTACACGAACCCGTACCCGAACCCGTACCCTAAGCCGTGTCCTAACCCTAGCCCTAACCCTAACCCTAACCCTAAGCTACCCTTGACTGCTTCTGCCTCCAATAGATTTCCTAAGCACTAGTGTTTTAAGGAACAGGTTAAAAAGAGAATCCTAATGTGATTTCTTGATAATGGGTGTGTTCCTTATCTTCTCCTAGTGTCTAAACTCTTCTCCATGGCTGGACCCCCTAATAATATTCCTTGACGTGCTAAGGGGTATCTAGAGAGTGGGATAGGTTTAATAACTACCCTAACCCTAACGCGTACCCTAACCCTAACCCCTACCCTAACCCTAACACGTACCCTAATCCTAACCCGTAACCTAAACCGAGCCCTAACCCTCAAACTAACCCTAACCCTAAACCTAACCCATACCCTACGCCGTACCCGAACCCGTACCCGAACCCGTACCCGAACCCGTACCCTAAGCCGTACCCTAACCCTAACCCTAACCCTAAGCTACCCTTGACTGCTTCTGCCTCCAATAGATTTCCTAAGCACTAGTGTATTAAGGAACAGGTTAAAAAGAGAATCCTAATGTGATTTCAGGATAATGGGTGTGTTCCTTATCTTCTCCTACTGTCTAAATTCTTCTCCATGGCTGGACCCCCAAATAATATTCCTTGACGTGCTAAGGGGTATCTAGGGAGTGGGATAGGTTTAATAACTACCCTAAACCTAACGCGTACCCTAACCCTAACCCCTACCCTAACCCTAACACGAACCCTAATCCTAACCCGTACCCTAAACCGAGCCCTAACCTTCAAATTAACCCTAACCCTAACCCTAACCCATACCCTACGCCGTACACGAACCCGTACCCGAACCCGTACCCTAAGCCGTACCCTAACCCTAACCCTAACCCTAACCCCAACCCTAAGCTACCCTTGACTGCTTCTGCCTCCAATAGATTTCCTAAGCACTAGTGTTTTAAGGAACAGGTTAAAAAGAGAATCCTAATGTGATTTCTTGATAATGGGTGTGTTCCTTATCTTCTCCTAGTGTCTAAACTCTTCTCCATGGCTGGACACCCAAATAATATTCCTTGACGTGCTAAGGGGTATCTAGAGAGTGGGATAGGTTTAATAACTACCCTAACCCTAACGCGAACCCTAACCCTAACCCCTACCCTAACCCTAACACGTACCCTAATCCTAACCCGTACCCTACACCGAGCCCTAACCCTCAAACTAACCCTAACCCTAACCCTAACCCATATCGTACGCCATACCCAAACCCGTACCCGAACCCGTACCCGAACCCGTACCCTAAGCCGTACCCTAACCCAAACCCTAACCCTAAGCTACCCTTGACTGCTTCTGCCTCCAATAGATTTCCTAAGCACTAGTGTTTTAAGGAACAGGTTAAAAAGAGAATCCTAATGTGATTTATTGATAATGGGTGTGTTCCTTATCTTCTCCTAGTGTCTAAACTCTTCTCCATGGCTGGACCCCCAAATAATATTCCTTGACGTGCTAAGGGGTATCTAGAGAGTGGGATAGGTTTAATAACTACCCTAACCCTAACGCGTACCCTAACCCTAACACCTACCCTAACCCTAACACGTACCCTAATCCTAACCCGTAACCTAAACCGAGCCCTAACCCTCAAACTAACCCTAACCCTAAACCTAACCCATACCCTACGCCGTACCCGAACCCGTACCCGAACCCGTACCCGAACCCGTACCCTAAGCCGTACCCTAACCCTAACCCTAACCCTAAGCTACCCTTGACTGCTTCTGCCTCCAATAGATTTCCTAAGCACTAGTGTATTAAGGAACAGGTTAAAAAGAGAATCCTAATGTGATTTCAGGATAATGGGTGTGTTCCTTATCTTCTCCTACTGTCTAAATTCTTCTCCATGGCTGGACCCCCAAATAATATTCCTTGACGTGCTAAGGGGTATCTAGGGAGTGGGATAGGTTTAATAACTACCCTAACCCTAACGCGTACCCTAACCCTAACCCCTACCCTAACCCTAACACTTACCCTAATCCTAACCCGTACCCTACACCGAGCCCTAACCCTCAAACTAACCCTAACCCTAACCCTAACCCATATCGTACGCCATACCCAAACCCGTACCCGAACCCGTACCCGAACCCGTACCCTAAGCCGTACCCTAACCCAAACCCTAACCCTAAGCTACCCTTGACTGCTTCTGCCTCCAATAGATTTCCTAAGCACTAGTGTTTTAAGGAACAGGTTAAAAAGAGAATCCTAATGTGATTTATTGATAATGGGTGTGTTCCTTATCTTCTCCTAGTGTCTAAACTCTTCTCCATGGCTGGACCCCCAAATAATATTCCTTGACGTGCTAAGGGGTATCTAGAGAGTGGGATAGGTTTAATAACTACCCTAACCCTAACGCGTACCCTAACCCTAACACCTACCCTAACCCTAACTCGTACCCTAATCCTAACCCGTAACCTAAACCGAGCCCTAACCCTCAAACTAACCCTAACCCTAAACCTAACCCATACCCTACGCCGTACCCGAACCCGTAACCGAACCCGTACCCGAACCCGTACCCTAAGCCGTACCCTAACCCTAACCCTAACCCTAAGCTACCCTTGACTGCTTCTGCCTCCAATAGATTTCCTAAGCACTAGTGTTTTAAGGAACAGGTTAAAAAGAGAATCCTAATGTGATTTCTTGATAATGGGTGTGTTCCTTATCTTCTCCTAGTGTCTAAACTCTTCTCCATGGCTGGACCCCCAAATAATATTCCTTGACGTGCTAAGGGGTATCTAGAGAGTGGGATAGGTTTAATAACTACCCTAACCCTAACGCGTACCCTAACCCTAACCCCTACCCTAACCCTAACACGTACCCTAATCCTAACCCGTACCCTAAACCGAGCCCTAACCTTCAAACTAACCCTAACCCTAACCCATACCCTACGCCGTACACGAACCCGTACCCGAAACCGTACCCTAAGCCGTACCCTAACCCTAACCCTAACCCTAAACCTAACCCTAACCCTAAGCTACCCTTGACTGCTTCTGCCTCCAATAGATTTCCTAAGCACTAGTGTTTTAAGGAACAGGTTAAAAAGAGAATCCTAATGTGATTTCTTGATAATGGGTGTGTTCCTTATCTTCTCCTAGTGTCTAAACTCTTCTCCATGGCTGGACACCCAAATAATATTCCTTGACGTGCTAAGGGGTATCTAGAGAGTGGGATAGGTTTAATAACTACCCTAACCCTAACGCGTACCCTAACCCTAACACGTACCCTAATCCTAACCCGTACCCTAAACCGAGCCCTAACCCTCAAACTAACCCTAACCCTAACCCTAACCCATACCCTACGCCGTACCCGAACCCGTACCCGAACCCGTACCCTAAGCCGTACCCTAAAGCTAACCCTAACCCTAACCCTAACACTAACCCTAAGCTACCCTTGACTGCTTCTGCCTCCAATAGATTTCCTAAGCACTAGTGTTTTAAGGAACAGGTTAAAAAGAGAATCCTAATGTGATTTCTTGATAATGGGTGTGTTCCTCATCTTCTCCTAGTGTCTAAACTCTTCTCCATGGCTGGACACCCAAATAATATTCCTTGACGTGCTAAGGGGTATCTAGAGAGTGGGATAGGTTTAATAACTACCCTAACCGTAACGCGTACCCTAACCCTAACCCCTACCCTAACCCTAACACGTACCCTAATCCTAACCCGTAACCTAAACCGTGCCCTAACCCTCAAACTAACCCTAACCCTAAACCTAACCCATACCCTACGCCGTACCCGAACCCGTACCCGAACCCGTACCCGAACCCGTACCCTAAGCCGTACCCTAACCCTAACCCTAACCCTAAGCTACCCTTGACTGCTTCTGCCTCCAATAGATTTCCTAAGCACTAGTGTTTTAAGGAACAGGTTAAAAAGAGAATCCTAATGTGATTTCTTGATAATGGGTGTGTTCCTCATCTTCTCCTAGTGTCTAAACTCTTCTCCATGGCTGGACCCCCAAATAATATTCCTTGACGTGCTAAGGGCTATCTAGGGAGTGGGATAGGTTTAATAACTACCCTAACCCTAACGCGTACCCTAACCCTAACCCCTACCCTAACCCTAAGACGTACCCTAATCATAACCCGTACCCTAAACCGAGCCCTAACCCTCAAACTAACCCTAACCCTAACCCTAACCCATACCCTACGCCATACCCGAACCCGTACCCGAACCCGTACCCTAAGCCGTACCCTAACCCTAACCCTAACCCTAAGCTACCCTTGACTGCTTCTGCCTCCAATAGATTTCCTAAGCACTAGTGTTTTAAGGAACAGGTTAAAAAGAGAATCCTAATGTGATTTCTTGATAATGGGTGTGTTCCTTATCTTCTCCTTGTGTCTAAACTCTTCTCCATGGCTGGACCCCCAAATAATATTCCTTGACGTGCTAAGGGGTATCTAGAGAGTGGGATAGGTTTAATAACTAACTTAACCCTAACGCGTACCCTAAACCTAACCCCTACCCTAACCCTAAGACGTACCCTAATCCTAACCCGTACCCTAAACCGAGCCCTAACCTACAAACTAACCCTAACACTAACCCTAACCCATACCCTACGCCGTACCCGAACCCGTACCCGAACCCGTACCCTAAGCCATACCCTAACCCTAACCCTAACCGTAACCCTAACCCTAAGCTACCCTTGACTGCTTCTGCCTCCAATAGATTTCCTAAGCACTAGTGTATTAAGGAACAGGTTAAAAAGAGAATCCTAATGTGATTTCAGGATAATGGGTGTGTTCCTTATCTTCTCCTAGTGTCTAAACTCTTCTCCATGGCTGGACCCCCAAATAATATTCCTTGACGTGCTAAGGGGTATCTAGAGAGTGGGATAGGTTTAATAACTACGCTAACCCTAACGCGTACCCTAACCCTAACCCCTACCCTAACCCTAACACGAACCCTAATCCTAACCCGTACCCTAAACCGAGCCCTAACCTTCAAACTAACCCTAACCCTAACCCAAACCCATACACTACGCCGTACACGAACCCGTACCCGAACCCGTACCCTAAGCCGTGTCCTAACCCTAGCCCTAACCCTAACCCTATCCCTAAGCTACCCTTGACTGCTTCTGCCTCCAATAGATTTCCTAAGCACTAGTGTTTTAAGGAACAGGTTAAAAAGAGAATCCTAATGTGATTTCTTGATAATGGGTGTGTTCCTTATCTTCTCCTAGTGTCTAAACTCTTCTCCATGGCTGGACCCCCAAATAATATTCCTTGACGTGCTAAGGGGTATCTAGAGAGTGGGATAGGTTTAATAACTACCCTAACCCTAACGCGTACCCTAACCCTAACCCCTACCCTAACCCTAACACGTACCCTAATCTTAACCCGTAACCTAAACCGAGCCCTAACCCTCAAACTAACCCTAACCCTAAACCTAACCCATACCCTACGCCGTACCCGAACCCGTACCCGAACCCGTACCCGAACCCGTACCCTAAGCCGTACCCTAACCCTAACCCTAACCCTAAGCTACCCTTGACTGCTTCTGCCTCCAATAGATTTCCTAAGCACTAGTGTTTTAAGGAACAGGTTAAAAAGAGAATCCTAATGTGATTTCTTGATAATGGGTGTGTTCCTTATCTTCTCCTAGTGTCTAAACTCTTCTCCATGGCTGGACCCCCAAATAATATTCCTTGACGTGCTAAGGGGTATCTAGAGAGTGGGATAGGTTTAACAACTACCCTAACCCTAACGCGTACCCTAACCCTAACCCCTACCCTAACCCTAACATGTACCCTAATCCTAACCCGTACCCTAAACGGAGCCCTAACCCTCAAACTAACCCTAACCCTAACCCTAACCCATACCCTACGCCGTACCCGAACCCGTACCCGAACCCGTACCCTAAGCCATACGCTAACCCTAACCCTCACCGTAACCCTAACCCTAAGCTACCCTTGACTGCTTCTGCCTCCAATAGATTTCCTAAGCACTAGTGTATTAAGGAACAGGTTAAAAAGAGAATCCTAATGTGATTTCAGGATAATGGGTGTGTTCCTTATCTTCTCCTAGTGTCTAAACTCTTCTCCATGGCTGGACCCCCAAATAATATTCCTTGACGTGCTAAGGGGTATCTAGAGAGTGGGATAGGTTTAATAACTACCCTAACCCTAACGCGTACCCTAACCCTAACCCCTACCCTAACCCTAACACGAACCCTAATCCTAACCCGTACCCTAAACCGAGCCCTAACCTTCAAACTAACCCTAACCCTAACCCTAACCCATACCCTACGCCGTACACGAACCCGAACCCGAACCCGTACCCTAAGCCGTACCCTAACCCTAACCCTAACCCTAAGCTACCCTTGACTGCTTCTGCCTCCAATAGATTTCCTAAGCACTAGTGTATTAAGGAACAGGTTAAAAAGAGAATCCTAATGTGATTTCTTGATAATGGGTGTGTTCCTTATCTGCTCCTAGTGTCTAAACTCTTCTCCATGGCTGGACCCCCAAATAATATTCCTTGACGTGCTAAGGGTTATCTAGAGAGTGGGATAGGTTTAATAACTACCCTAACCCTAACGCGTACCCTAACCCTAACCCCTACCCTAACCCTAACACGTACCCTAATCCTAACCCGTACCCTAAACCGAGCCCTAACCTTCAAACTAACCCTAACCCTAACCCATACCCTACGCCATACACGAACCCGTACCCGAAACCGTACCCTAAGCCGTACCCTACCCCTAACCCTAACCCTAAACCTAACCCTAACCCTAAGCTACCCTTGACTGCTTCTGCCTCCAATAGTTTTCCTAAGCACTAGTGTTTTAAGGAACAGGTTAAAAAGAGAATCCTAATGTGCTTTCTTGATAATGGGTGTGTTCCTTATCTTCTCCTAGTGTCTAAACTCTTCTCCATGGCTGGACACCCAAATAATATTCCTTGACGTGCTAAGGGGTATCTAGAGAGTGGGATAGGTTTAATAACTACCCTAACCCTAACGCGTACCCTAACCCTAACACGTACCCTAATCCTAACCCGTACCCTAAACCGAGCCCTAACCCTCAAACTATCCCTAAACCTAACCCTAACCCATACCCTACGCCGTACCCGAACCCGTACCCGAACCCGTACCCTAAGCCGTACCCTAAAGCTAACCCTAACCCTAACCCTAACCCTAACCCTAAGCTACCCTTGACTGCTTCTGCCTCCAATAGATTTCCTAAGCACTAGTGTTTTAAGGAACAGGTTAAAAAGAGAATCCTAATGTGATTTCTTGATAATGGGTGTGTTCCTCATCTTCTCCTAGTGTCTAAACTCTTCTCCATGGCTGGACCCCCAAATAATATTCCTTGACGTGCTAAGGGTTATCTAGAGAGTTGGATAGGTTTAATAACTACCCTAACCCTAACGCGTACCCTAACCCTAACCCCTACCCTAACCCTAAGACGTACCCTAATCCTAACCCGTAACCTAAACCGAGCCCTAACCCTCAAACTAACCCTAACCCTAACCCTAACCCATACCCTACGCCATATCCGAACCCGTACCCGAACCCGTACACTAAGCCGTACCCTAACCCTAACCCTAACCCTAACCCTAAACCTAAACCTAACCCTAACCCTAAGCTACCCTTCACTGCTTCTGCCTCCAATAGATTTCCTAAGCACTAGTGTATTAAGGAACAGGTTAAAAAGAGAATCCTAATGTGATTTCAGGATAATGGGTGTGTTCCTTATCTTCTCCTACTGTCTAAACTCTTCTCCATGGCTGGACCCCCAAATAATATTCCTTGACGTGCTAAGGGGTATCTAGGGAGTGGGATAGGTTTAATAACTACCCTAACCCTAACGCGTACCCTAACCCTAACCCCTACCCTAACCCTAACACGAACCCTAATCCTAACCCGTACCCTAAACCGAGCCCTAACCTTCAAACTAACCCTAACCCATATCGTACGCCATACCCAAACCCGTACCCGAACCCGTACCCGAACCCGTACCCTAAGCCGTACCCTAACCCAAACCCTAACCCTAAGCTACCCTTGACTGCTTCTGCCTCCAATAGATTTCCTAAGCACTAGTGTTTTAAGGAACAGGTTAAAAAGAGAATCCTAATGTGATTTATTGATAATGGGTGTGTTCCTTATCTTCTCCTAGTGTCTAAACTCTTCTCCATGGCTGGACACCCAAATAATATTCCTTGACGTGCTAAGGGGTATCTAGAGAGTGGGATAGGTTTAATAACTACCCTAACCCTAACGCGTACCCTAACCCTAACCCCTACCCTAAACCTAACACGTACCCTAATCCTAACCCGTAACCTAAACCGAGCCCTAACCCTCAAACTAACCCTAACCCTAAACCTAACCCATACCCTACGCCGTACCCGAACCCGTACCCGAACCCGTACCCGAACCCGTACCCTAAGCCGTACCCTAACCCTAACCCTAACCCTAAGCTACCCTTGACTGCTTCTGCCTCCAATAGATTTCCTAAGCACTAGTGTTTTAAGGAACAGGTTAAAAAGAGAATCCTAATGTGATTTCTTGATAATGGGTGTGTTCCTTATCTTCTCCTAGTGTCTAAACTCTTCTCCATGGCTGGACCCCCAAATAATATTCCTTGACGTGCTAAAGGGTATCTAGAGAGTGGGATAGGTTTAATAACTACCCTAACCCTAACGCGTACCCTAACCCTAACCCCTACACTAACCCTAACACGTACCCTAATCCTAAACGTACCCTAAACCGAGCCCTAACCTTCAAACTAACCCTAACCCTAACCCATACCCTACGCCGTACACGAACCCGTACCCGAAACCGTACCCTAAGCCGTACCCTAACCCTAACCCTAACCCTAAACCTAACCCTAACCCTAAGCTACCCTTGACTGCTTCTACCTCCAATAGATTTCCTAAGAACTAGTGTTTTAAGGAACAGGTTAAAAAGAGAATCCTAATGTGATTTCTTGATAATGGGTGTGTTCCTTATCTTCTCCTAGTGTCTAAACACTTCTCCATGGCTGGACACCCAAATAATATTCCTTGACGTGCTAAGGCGTATCTAGAGAGTGGGATAGGTTTAATAACTACCCTAACCCTAACGCGTACCCTAACCCTAACACGTACCCTAATCCTAACCCGTACCCTAAACCGAGCCCTAACCCTCAAACTAACCCTAACCCTAACCCTAACCCATACCCTACGCCGTACCCGAACCCGTACCCGAACCCGTACCCTAAGCCGTACCCTAAAGCTAACCCTAACCCTAACCCTAACCCTAACCCTAAGCTACCCTTGACTGCTTCTGCCTCCAATAGATTTCCTAAGCACTAGTGTTTTAAGGAACAGGTTAAAAAGAGAATCCTAATGTGATTTCTTGATAATGGGTGTGTTCCTCATCTTCTCCTAGTGTCTAAACTCTTCTCCATGGCTGGACCCCCAAATAATATTCCTTGACGTGCTAAGGGCTATCTAGGGAGTGGGATAGGTTTAATAACTACCCTAACCCTAACGCGTACCCTAACCCTAACCCCTACCCTAACCCTAAGACGTACCCTAATCCTAACCCGTATCCTAAACCGAGCCCTAACCCTCAAACTAACCCTAACCTTAACCCTAACCCATACCCTACGCCATACCCGAACCCGTACCCGAACCCGTACACTAAGCCGTACCCTAACCCTAACCGTAACCCTAACCCTAAACCTAAACCTAACCCTAACCCTAAGCTACCCTTGACTGCTTCTGCCTCCAATAGATTTCCTAAGCACTAGTGTATTAAGGAACAGGTTAAAAAGAGAATCCTAATGTGTATTCAGGATAATGGGTGTGTTCCTTATCTTCTCCTACTGTCTAAACTCTTCTCCATGGCTGGACCCCCAAATAATATTCCTTGACGTGCTAAGGGGTATCTAGGGAGTGGGATAGGTTTAATAACTACCCTAACCCTAACGCGTACCCTAACCCTAACCCCTACCCTAACCCTAACACGAACCCTAATCCTAACCCGTACCCTAAACCGAGCCCTAACCTTCAAACTAACCCTAACCCTAACCCTAACCCATACCCTACGCCGTACACGAACCCGTACCCGAACCCGTACCCTAAGGCGTACCCTAACCCTAACCCTAACCCTAAGCTACCCTTGACTGCTTCTGCCTCCAATAGATTTCCTAAGCACTAGTGTTTTAAGGAACAGGTTAAAAAGAGAATCCTAATGTGATTTCTTGATAATGGGTGTGTTCCTTATCTTCTCCTAGTGTCTAAACTCTTCTCCATGGCTGGACCCCCAAATAATATTCCTTGACGTGCTAAGGGGTATCTAGAGAGTGGGATAGGTTTAATAACTACCCTAACCCTAACGCGTACCCTAAACCTAACCCCTACCCTAACCCTAACACGTACCCTAATCCTAACCCGTACCCTAAACCGAGCCCTAACCCTCAAACTAACCCTAACCCTAACCCTAACACATACCCTACGCCGTACCCGAACCCGTACCGAACCCGTACCCTAAGCCATACCCTAACCCTAACCCTAACCGTAACCCTAACCCTAAGCTACCCTTGACTGCTTCTGCCTCCAATAGATTTCCTAAGCACTAGTGTATTAAGGAACAGGTTAAAAAGAGAATCCTAATGTGATTTCAGGATAATGGGTGTGTTCCTTATCTTCTCCTAGTGTCTAAACTCTTCTCCATGGCTGGACCCCCAAATAATATTCCTTGACGTGCTAAGGGGTATCTAGAGAGTGGGATAGGTTTAATAACTACGCTAACCCTAACGCGTACCCTAACCCTATCCCCTACCCTAACCCTAACACGAACCCTAATCCTAACCCGTACCCTAAACCGAGCCCTAACCTTCAAACTAACCCTAACCCTAACCCAAACCCATACACTACGCCGTACACGAACCCGTACCCGAACCCGTACCCTAAGCCGTGTCCTAACCCTAGCCCTAACCCTAACCCTAACCCTAAGCTACCCTTGACTGCTTCTGCCTCCAATAGATTTCCTAAGCACTAGTGATTTAAGGAACAGGTTAAAAAGAGAATCCTAATGTGATTTCCTGATAATGGGTGTGTTCCTTATCTTCTCCTAGTGTCTAAACTCTTCTCCATGGCTGGACCCTCAAATAATATTCCTTGACGTGCTAAGGGGTATCTAGAGAGTGGGATAGGTTTAATAACTACCCTAACCCTAACGCGTACCCTAACCCTAACCCCTACCCTAACCCTAACACGTACCCTAATCTTAACCCGTAACCTAAACCGAGCCCTAACCCTCAAACTAACCCTAACCCTAAACCTAACCCATACCCTACGCCGTACCCGAACCCGTACCCGAACCCGTACCCTAAGCCGTACCCTAACCCTAACCCTAACCCTAAGCTACCCTTGACTGCTTCTGCCTCCAATAGATTTCCTAAGCACTAGTGTTTTAAGGAACAGGTTAAAAAGAGAATCCTAATGTGATTTCTTGATAATGGGTGTGTTCCTTATCTTCTCCTAGTGTCTAAACTCTTCTCCATGGCTGGACCCCAAAATAATATTCCTTGACGTGCTAAGGGGTATCTAGAGAGTGGGATAGGTTTAATAACTACCCTAACCCTAACGCGTACCCTAACCCTAACCCCTACCCTAACCCTAACATGTACCCTAATCCTAACCCGTACCCTAAACGGAGCCCTAACCCTCAAACTAACCCTAACCCTAACCCTAACCCATACCCTACGCCGTACCCGAACCCGTACCCGAACCCGTACCCTAAGCCATACGCTAACCCTAACCCTCACCGTAACCCTAACCCTAAGCTACCCTTGACTGCTTCTGCCTCCAATAGATTTCCTAAGCACTAGTGTATTAAGGAACAGGTTAAAAAGAGAATCCTAATGTGATTTCAGGATAATGGGTGTGTTCCTTATCTTCTCCTACTGTCTAAATTCTTCTCCATGGCTGGACCCCCAAATAATATTCCTTGACGTGCTAAGGGGTATCTAGGGAGTGGGATAGGTTTAATAACTACCCTAAACCTAACGCGTACCCTAACCCTAACCCCTACCCTAACCCTAACACGAACCCTAATCCTAACCCGTACCCTAAACCGAGCCCTAACCTTCAAACTAACCCTAACCCTAACCCTAACCCATACCATACGCCGTACACGAACCCGTACCCGAACCCGTACCCTAAGCCGTACCCTAACCCTAACCCTAACCCTAACCCCAACCCTAAGCTACCCTTGACTGCTTCTGCCTCCAATAGATTTCCTAAGCACTAGTGTTTTAAGGAACAGGTTAAAAAGAGAATCCTAATGTGATTTCTTGATAATGGGTGTGTTCCTTATCTTCTCCTAGTGTCTAAACTCTTCTCCATGGCTGGACACCCAAATAATATTCCTTGACGTGCTAAGGGGTATCTAGAGAGTGGGATAGGTTTAATGACTACCCTAACCCTAACGCGTACCCTAACCCTAACCCCTACCCTAACCCTAACACGTACCCTAATCCTAACCCGTACACTACACCGAGCCCTAACCCTCAAACTAACCCTAACCCTAACCCTAACCCATATCGTACGCCATACCCAAACCCGTACCCGAACCCGTACCCGAACCCGTACCCTAAGCCGTACCCGAACCCAAACCCTAACCCTAAGCTACCCTTGACTGCTTCTGCCTCCAATAGATTTCCTAAGCACTAGTGTTTTAAGGAACAGGTTAAAAAGAGAATCCTAATGTGATTTATTGATAATGGGTGTGTTCCTTATCTTCTCCTAGTGTCTAAACTCTTCTCCATGGCTGGACCCCCAAATAATATTCCTTGACGTGCTAAGGGGTATCTAGAGAGTGGGATAGGTTTAATAACTACCCTAACCCTAACGCGTACCCTAACCCTAACCCCTACCCTAACCCTAACACGTACCCTAATCCTAACCCGTAACCTAAACCGAGCCCTAACCCTCAAACTAACCCTAACCCTAAACCTAACCCATACCCTACGCCGTAACCGAACCCGTAACCGAACCCGTACCCGAACCCGTACCCGAACCCGTACCCTAACCCTAACCCTAACGCTAAGCTACCCTTGACTGCTTCTGCCTCCAATAGATTTCCTAAGCACTAGTGTTTTAAGGAACAGGTTAAAAAGAGAATCCTAATGTGATTTCTTGATAATGGGTGTGTTCCTTATTTTCTCCTAGTGTCTAAACTCTTCTCCATGGCTGGACCCCCAAATAATATTCCTTGACGTGCTAAGGGGTATCTAGAGAGTGGGATAGGTTTAATAACTACCCTAACCCTAACGCGTACCCTAACCCTAACCCCTACCCTAACCCTAACACGTACCCTAATCCTAACCCGTACCCTAAACCGAGCCCTAAACTTCAAACTAACCCTAACCCTAACCCATACCCTACGCCGTACACGAACCCGTACCCGAAACCGTACCCTAATCCGTACCCTAACCCTAACCCTAACCCTAAACCTAACCCTAACCCTAAGCTACCCTTGACTGCTTCTGCCTCCAATAGATTTCCTAAGCACTAGTGTTTTAAGGAACAGGTTAAAAAGAGAATCCTAATGTGATTTCTTGATAATGGGTGTGTTCCTTATCTTCTCCTAGTGTCTAAACTCTTCTCCATGGCTGGACACCCAAATAATATTCCTTGACGTGCTAAGGGGTATCTAGAGAGTGGGATAGGTTTAATAACTACCCTAACCCTAACGCGTACCCTAACCCTAACACGTACCCTAATCCTAACCCGTACACTAAACCGAGCCCTAACCCTCAAACTAACCCTAAACCTAACCCTAACCCATACCCTACGCCGTACCCGAACCCGTACCCGAACCCGTACCCTAAGCCGAACCCTAAAGCTAACCCTAACCCTAACCCTAACCCTAAGCTACCCTTGACTGTTTCTGCCTCCAATAGATTTCCTAAGCACTAGTTTTTTAAGGAACAGGTTAAAAAGAGAATCCTAATGTGATTTCTTGATAATGGGTGTGTTCCTTATCTTCTCCTAGTGTCTAAACTCTTCTCCATGGCTGGACACCCAAATAATATTCCTTGACGTGCTAAGGGGTATCTAGAGAGTGGGATAGGTTTAATAACTACCCTAACCCTAACGCGTACCCTAACCCTAACCCCTACCCTAACCCTAACACGTACCCTAATCCTAACCCGTACCCTACACCGAGCCCTAACCCTCAAACTAACCCTAACCCTAACCCTAACCCATATCGTATGCCATACCCAAACCCGTACCCGAACCCGTACCCGAACCCGTACCCTAAGCCGTACCCTAACCCAAACCCTAACCCTAAGCTACCCTTGACTGCTTCTGCCTCCAATAGATTTCCTAAGCACTAGTGTTTTAAGGAACAGGTTAAAAAGAGAATCCTAATGTGATTTTTAATAATGGGTGTGTTCCTTATCTTCTCCTAGTGTCTAAACTCTTCTCCATGGCTGGACCCCCAAATAATATTCCTTGACGTGCTAAGGGGTATCTAGAGAGTGGGATAGGTTTAATAACTACCCTAACCCTAACGCGTACCCTAACCCTAACCCCTACCCTAACCCTAACACGTACCCTAATCCTAACCCGTAACCTAAACCGAGCCCTAACCCTCAAACTAACCCTAACCCTAAACCTAACCCATACCCTACGCCGTACCCGAACCCGTACCCGAACCCGTACCCTAAGCCGTACCCTAACCCTAACCCTAACCCTAAGCTACCCTTGACTGCTTCTGCCTCCAATAGATTTCCTAAGCACTAGTGTTTTAAGGAACAGGTTAAAAAGAGAATCCTAATGTGATTTCTTGATAATGGGTGTGTTCCTTATCTTCTCCTAGTGTCTAAACTCTTCTCCATGGCTGGACACCCAAATAATATTCCTTGACGTGCTAAGGGGTATCTAGAGAGTGGGATAGGTTTAATAACTACCCTAACCCTAACGCGTACCCTAACCCTAACCCCTACCCTAACCCTAACACGTACCCTAATCCTAACCCGTACCCTACACCGAGCCCTAACCCTCAAACTAACCCTAACCCTAACCCTAACCCATATCGTATGCCATACCCAAACCCGTACCCGAACCCGTACCCGAACCCGTACCCTAAGCCGTACCCTAACCCAAACCCTAACCCTAAGCTACCCTTGACTGCTTCTGCCTCCAATAGATTTCCTAAGCACTAGTGTTTTAAGGAACAGGTTAAAAAGAGAATCCTAATGTGATTTTTAATAATGGGTGTGTTCCTTATCTTCTCCTAGTGTCTAAACTCTTCTCCATGGCTGGACCCCCAAATAATATTCCTTGACGTGCTAAGGGGTATCTAGAGAGTGGGATAGGTTTAATAACTACCCTAACCCTAACGCGTACCCTAACCCTAACCCCTACCCTAACCCTAACACGTACCCTAATCCTAACCCGTAACCTAAACCGAGCCCTAACCCTCAAACTAACCCTAACCCTAACCCTAACCCTAACCCTAACCCTAACCCTAACCCTAACCCTAACCCTAACCCTAACCCTAACCCTAAGCCGTACCCTAACCCTAACCCTAACCCTAAGCTACCCTTGACTGCTTCTGCCTCCAATAGATTTCCTAAGCACTAGTGTTTTAAGGAACAGATTAAAAAGAGAATCCTAATGTGATTTCTTGATAATGGGTGTGTTCCTTATCTTCTCCTAGTGTCTAAACTCTTCTCCATGGCTGGACACCCAAATAATATTCCTTGACGTGCTAAGGGGTATATAGAGAGTGGGATAGGTTTAATAACTACCCTAACCCTAACGCGTACCCTAACCCTAACACGTACCCTAATCCTAACCCGTACCCTAAACCGAGCCTTAACCCTCAAACTAACCCTAAACCTAACCCTAACCCATACCCTACGCCGTATCCGAACCCGTACCCGAACCCGTACCCTAAGCCGTACCCTAAAGCTAACCCTAACCCTAACCCTAACCCTAACCCTAAGCTACCCTTGACTGCTTCTGCCTCCAATAGATTTCCTAAGCACTAGTGTTTTAAGGAACAGGTTAAAAAGAGAATCCTAATGTGATTTCTTGATAATGGGTGTGTTCCTCATCTTCTCCTAGTGTCTAAACTCTTCTCCATGGCTGGACCCCCAAATAATATTCCTTGACGTGCTAAGGGTTATCTAGAGAGTGGGATAGGTTTAATAACTACCCTAACCCTAACGCGTACCCTAACCCTAACCCCTACCCTAACCCTAAGACGTACCCTAATCCTAACCCGTAACCTAAACCGAGCCCTAACCCTCAAACTAACCCTAACCCTAACCCTAACCCATACCCTACGCCATACCAGAACCCGTACCCGAACCCGTACACTAAGCCGTACCCTAACCCTAACCCTAACCCTAACCCTAAACCTAAACCTAACCCTAACCCTAAGCTACCCTTCACTGCTTCTGCCTCCAATAGATTTCCTAAGCACTAGTGTATTAAGGAACAGGTTAAAAAGAGAATCCTAATGTGATTTCAGGATAATGGGTGTGTTCCTTATCTTCTCCTACTGTCTAAACTCTTCTCCATGGCTGGTCCCCCAAATAATATTCCTTGACGTGCTAAGGGGTATCTAGGGAGTGGGATAGGTTTAATAACTACCCAAACCCTAACGCGTACCCTAACCCTAACCTCTACCCTAACCCTAACACGAACCCTAATCCTAACCCGTACCCTAAACCGAGCCCTAACCTTCAAACTAACCCTAACCCTAACCCTAACCCATACCCTACGCCGTACACGAACCCGTACCCGAACCCGTACCCTAAGCCGTACCCTAACCCTAACCCTAACCCTAAGCTACCCTTGACTGCTTCTGCCTCCAATAGATTTCCTAAGCACTAGTGTTTTAAGGAACAGGTTAAAAAGAGAATCCTAATGTGATTTCTTGATAATGGGTGTGTTCCTTATCTTCTCCTAGTGTCTAAACTCTTCTCCATGGCTGGACCCCCAAATAATATTCCTTGACGTGCTAAGGGGTATCTAGAGAGTGGGATAGGTTTAATAACTACCCTAACCCTAACGCGTACCCTAACCCTAAACCCTACCCTAACCCTAACACGTACCCTAATCCTAACCCGTACCCTACACCGAGCCCTAACCCTCAAATTAACCCTAACCCTAACCCTAACCCATATCGTACGCCATACCCGAACCCGTACCCGAACCCGTACCCGAACCCGTACCCTAAGCCGTACCCTAACCCAAACCCTAACCCTAAGCTACCCTTGACTGCTTCTGCCTCCAATAGATTTCCTAAGCACTAGTGTTTTAAGGAACAGGTTAAAAAGAGAATCCTAATGTGATTTATTGATAATGGGTGTGTTCCTTATCTTCTCCTAGTGTCTAAACTCTTCTCCATGGCTGGACCCCCAAATAATATTCCTTGACGTGCTAAAGGGTATCTAGAGAGTGGGATAGGTTTAATAACTACCCTAACCCTAATGCGTACCCTAACCCTAACCCCTACCCTAACCCTAACACGTACCCTAATCCTAACCCGTACCCTAAACCGAGCCCTAACCTTCAAACTAACCCTAACCCTAACCCATACCCTACGCCGTACACGAACCCGTACCCGAAACCGTACCCTAAGCCGTACCCTAACCCTAACCCTAACCCTAAACCTAACCCTAACCCTAAGCTACCCTTGACTGCTTCTGCCTCCAATAGATTTCCTAAGCACTAGTGTTTTAAGGAACAGGTTAAAAAGAGAATCCTAATGTGATTTCTTGATAATGGGTGTGTTCCTTATCTTCTCCTAGTGTCTAAACACTTCTCCATGGCTGGACACCCAAATAATATTCCTTGACGTGCTAAGGGGTATCTAGAGAGTGGGATAGGTTTAATAACTACCCTAACCCTAACGCGTACCCTAACCCTAACACGTACCCTAATCCTAACCCGTACCCTAAACCGAGCCCTAACCCTCAAATTAACCCTAACCCTAACCCTAACCCATACCCTACGCCGTACCCGAACCCGTACCCGAACCCGTACCCTAAGCCGTACCCTAAAGCTAACCCTAACCCTAACCCTAACCCTAACCCTAAGCTACCCTTGACTGCTTCTGCCTCCAATAGATTTCCTAAGCACTAGTGTTTTAAGGAACAGGTTAAAAAGAGAATCCTAATGTGATTTCTTGATAATGGGTGTGTTCCTTATCTTCTCCTAGTGTCTAAACTCTTCTCCATGGCTGGACCCCAAAATAATATTCCTTGACGTGCTAAGGGGTATCTAGAGAGTGGGATAGGTTTAATAACTACCCTAACCCTAACGCGTACCCTAACCCTAACCCCTACCCTAACCCTAACATGTACCCTAATCCTAACCCGTACCCTAAACGGAGCCCTAACCCTCAAACTAACCCTAACCCTAACCCTAACCCATACCCTACGCCGTACACGAACCCGTACCCGAACCCGTACCCTAAGCCATACGCTAACCCTAACCCTCACCGTGACCTAACCCTAAGCTACCCTTGACTGCTTCTGCCTCCAATAGATTTCCTAAGCACTAGTGTATTAAGGAACAGGTTAAAAAGAGAATCCTAATGTGATTTCAGGATAATGGGTGTGTTCCTTATCTTCTCCTACTGTCTAAATTCTTCTCCATGGCTGGACCCCCAAATAATATTCCTTGACGTGCTAAGGGGTATCTAGGGAGTGGGATAGGTTTAATAACTACCCTAAACCTAACGCGTACCCTAACCCTAACCCCTACCCTAACCCTAACACGAACCCTAATCCTAACCCGTACCCTAAACCGAGCCCTAACCTTCAAACTAACCCTAACCCTAACCCTAACCCATACCATACGCCGTACACGAACCCGTACCCGAACCCGTACCCTAAGCCGTACCCTAACCCTAACCCTAACCCTAACCCCAACCCTAAGCTACCCTTGACTGCTTCTGCCTCCAATAGATTTCCTAAGCACTAGTGTTTTAAGGAACAGGTTAAAAAGAGAATCCTAATGTGATTTCTTGATAATGGGTGTGTTCCTTATCTTCTCCTAGTGTCTAAACTCTTCTCCATGGCTGGACACCCAAATAATATTCCTTGACGTGCTAAGGGGTATCTAGAGAGTGGGATAGGTTTAATGACTACCCTAACCCTAACGCGTACCCTAACCCTAACCCCTACCCTAACCCTAACACGTACCCTAATCCTAACCCGTACCCTACACCGAGCCCTAACCCTCAAACTAACCCTAACCCTAACCCTAACCCATATCGTACGCCATACCCAAACCCGTACCCGAACCCGTACCCGAACCCGTACCCTAAGCCGTACCCGAACCCAAACCCTAACCCTAAGCTACCCTTGACTGCTTCTGCCTCCAATAGATTTCCTAAGCACTAGTGTTTTAAGGAACAGGTTAAAAAGAGAATCCTAATGTGATTTATTGATAATGGGTGTGTTCCTTATCTTCTCCTAGTGTCTAAACTCTTCTCCATGGCTGGACCCCCAAATAATATTCCTTGACGTGCTAAGGGGTATCTAGAGAGTGGGATAGGTTTAATAACTACCCTAACCCTAACGCGTACCCTAACCCTAACCCCTACCCTAACCCTAACACGTACCCTAATCCTAACCCGTAACCTAAACCGAGCCCTAACCCTCAAACTAACCCTAACCCTAAACCTAACCCATACCCTACGCCGTAACCGAACCCGTAACCGAACCCGTACCCGAACCCGTACCCGAACCCGTACCCTAACCCTAACCCTAACCCTAAGCTACCCTTGACTGCTTCTGCCTCCAATAGATTTCCTAAGCACTAGTGTTTTAAGGAACAGGTTAAAAAGAGAATCCTAATGTGATTTCTTGATAATGGGTGTGTTCCTTATTTTCTCCTAGTGTCTAAACTCTTCTCCATGGCTGGACCCCCAAATAATATTCCTTGACGTGCTAAGGGGTATCTAGAGAGTGGGATAGGTTTAATAACTACCCTAACCCTAACGCGTACCCTAACCCTAACCCCTAACCTAACCCTAACACGTACCCTAATCCTAACCCGTACCCTAAACCGAGCCCTAAACTTCAAACTAACCCTAACCCTAACCCATACCCTACGCCGTACACGAACCCGTACCCGAAACCGTACCCTAATCCGTACCCTAACCCTAACCCTAACCCTAAACCTAACCCTAACCCTAAGCTACCCTTGACTGCTTCTGCCTCCAATAGATTTCCTAAGCACTAGTGTTTTAAGGAACAGGTTAAAAAGAGAATCCTAATGTGATTTCTTGATAATGGGTGTGTTCCTTATCTTCTCCTAGTGTCTAAACTCTTCTCCATGGCTGGACACCCAAATAATATTCCTTGACGTGCTAAGGGGTATCTAGAGAGTGGGATAGGTTTAATAACTACCCTAACCCTAACGCGTACCCTAACCCTAACACGTACCCTAATCCTAACCCGTACACTAAACCGAGCCCTAACCCTCAAACTAACCCTAAACCTAACCCTAACCCATACCCTACGCCGTACCCGAACCCGTACCCGAACCCGTACCCTAAGCCGTACCCTAACCCTAACCCTAACCCTAAGCTACCCTTGACTGCTTCTGCCTCCAATAGATTTCCTAAGCACTAGTGTTTTAAGGAACAGGTTAAAAAGAGAATCCTAATGTGATTTCTTGATAATGGGTGTGTTCCTTATCTTCTCCTAGTGTCTAAACTCTTCTCCATGGCTGGACACCCAAATAATATTCCTTGACGTGCTAAGGGGTATCTAGAGAGTGGGATAGGTTTAATAACTACCCTAACCCTAACGCGTACCCTAACCCTAACCCCTACCCTAACCCTAACACGTACCCTAATCCTAACCCGTACCCTAAACCGAGCCCTAACCTTCAAACTAACCCTAACCCTAACCCATACCCTTCGCCATACACGAACCCGTACCCGAAACCGTACCCTAAGCCGTACCATAACCCTAACCCTAACCCTAACCCTAACCCTAACCCTAAGCTACCCTTGACTGCTTCTGCCTCCAATAGATTTCCTAAGCACTAGTGTTTTAAGGAACAGGTTAAAAAGAGAATCCTAATGTGATTTCTTGATAATGGGTGTGTTCCTTATCTTCTCCTAGTGTCTAAACTCTTCTCCATGGCTGGACACCCAAATAATATTCCTTGACGTGCTAAGGGGTATCTAGAGAGTGGGATAGGTTTAATAACTACCCTAACCCTAACGCGTACCCTAACCCTAACCCCTACCCTAACCCTAACACGTACCCTAATCCTAACCCGTACCCTACACCGAGCCCTAACCCTCAAACTAACCCTAACCCTAACCCTAACCCATATCGTATGCCATACCCAAACCCGTACCCGAACCCGTACCCGAACCCGTACCCTAAGCCGTACCCTAACCCAAACCCTAACCCTAAGCTACCCTTGACTGCTTCTGCCTCCAATAGATTTCCTAAGCACTAGTGTTTTAAGGAACAGGTTAAAAAGAGAATCCTAATGTGATTTTTAATAATGGGTGTGTTCCTTATCTTCTCCTAGTGTCTAAACTCTTCTCCATGGCTGGACCCCCAAATAATATTCCCTGACGTGCTAAGGGGTATCTAGAGAGTGGGATAGGTTTAATAACTACCCTAACCCTAACGCGTACCCTAACCCTAACCCCTACCCTAACCCTAACACGTACCCTAATCCTAACCCGTAACCTAAACCGAGCCCTAACCCTCAAACTAACCCTAACCCTAACCCTAACCCTAACCCTAACCCTAACCCTAACCCTAACCCTAACCCTAACCCTAACCCTAACCCTAACCCTAACCCTAACCCTAACCCTAAGCCGTACCCTAACCCTAACCCTAACCCTAAGCTACCCTTGACTGCTTCTGCCTCCAATAGATTTCCTAAGCACTAGTGTTTTAAGGAACAGATTAAAAAGAGAATCCTAATGTGATTTCTTGATAATGGGTGTGTTCCTTATCTTCTCCTAGTGTCTAAACTCTTCTCCATGGCTGGACACCCAAATAATATTCCTTGACGTGCTAAGGGGTATATAGAGAGTGGGATAGGTTTAATAACTACCCTAACCCTAACGCGTACCCTAACCCTAACACGTACCCTAATCCTAACCCGTACCCTAAACCGAGCCTTAACCCTCAAACTAACCCTAAACCTAACCCTAACCCATACCCTACGCCGTATCCGAACCCGTACCCGAACCCGTACCCTAAGCCGTACCCTAAAGCTAACCCTAACCCTAACCCTAACCCTAACCCTAAGCTACCCTTGACTGCTTCTGCCTCCAATAGATTTCCTAAGCACTAGTGTTTTAAGGAACAGGTTAAAAAGAGAATCCTAATGTGATTTCTTGATAATGGGTGTGTTCCTCATCTTCTCCTAGTGTCTAAACTCTTCTCCATGGCTGGACCCCCAAATAATATTCCTTGACGTGCTAAGGGTTATCTAGAGAGTGGGATAGGTTTAATAACTACCCTAACCCTAACGCGTACCCTAACCCTAACCCCTACCCTAACCCTAACACGTACCCTAATCCTAACCCGTACCCTAAACCGAGCCCTAACCCTCAAATTAACCCTAACCCTAACCCTAACCCATACCCTACGCCGTACCCGAACCCGTACCCGAACCCGTACCCTAAGCCGTACCCTAAAGCTAACCCTAACCCTAACCCTAACCCTAACCCTAAGCTACCCTTGACTGCTTCTGCCTCCAATAGATTTCCTAAGCACTAGTGTTTTAAGGAACAGGTTAAAAAGAGAATCCTAATGTGATTTCTTGATAATGGGTGTGTTCCTTATCTTCTCCTAGTGTCTAAACTCTTCTCCATGGCTGGACCCCAAAATAATATTCCTTGACGTGCTAAGGGGTATCTAGAGAGTGGGATAGGTTTAATAACTACCCTAACCCTAACGCGTACCCTAACCCTAACCCCTACCCTAACCCTAACATGTACCCTAATCCTAACCCGTACCCTAAACGGAGCCCTAACCCTCAAACTAACCCTAACCCTAACCCTAACCCATACCCTACGCCGTACACGAACCCGTACCCGAACCCGTACCCTAAGCCATACGCTAACCCTAACCCTCACCGTAACCCTAACCCTAAGCTACCCTTGACTGCTTCTGCCTCCAATAGATTTCCTAAGCACTAGTGTATTAAGGAACAGGTTAAAAAGAGAATCCTAATGTGATTTCAGGATAATGGGTGTGTTCCTTATCTTCTCCTACTGTCTAAATTCTTCTCCATGGCTGGACCCCCAAATAATATTCCTTGACGTGCTAAGGGGTATCTAGGGAGTGGGATAGGTTTAATAACTACCCTAAACCTAACGCGTACCCTAACCCTAACCCCTACCCTAACCCTAACACGAACCCTAATCCTAACCCGTACCCTAAACCGAGCCCTAACCTTCAAACTAACCCTAACCCTAACCCTAACCCATACCATACGCCGTACACGAACCCGTACCCGAACCCGTACCCTAAGCCGTACCCTAACCCTAACCCTAACCCTAACCCCAACCCTAAGCTACCCTTGACTGCTTCTGCCTCCAATAGATTTCCTAAGCACTAGTGTTTTAAGGAACAGGTTAAAAAGAGAATCCTAATGTGATTTCTTGATAATGGGTGTGTTCCTTATCTTCTCCTAGTGTCTAAACTCTTCTCCATGGCTGGACACCCAAATAATATTCCTTGACGTGCTAAGGGGTATCTAGAGAGTGGGATAGGTTTAATGACTACCCTAACCCTAACGCGTACCCTAACCCTAACCCCTACCCTAACCCTAACACGTACCCTAATCCTAACCCGTACCCTACACCGAGCCCTAACCCTCAAACTAACCCTAACCCTAACCCTAACCCATATCGTACGCCATACCCAAACCCGTACCCGAACCCGTACCCGAACCCGTACCCTAAGCCGTACCCGAACCCAAACCCTAACCCTAAGCTACCCTTGACTGCTTCTGCCTCCAATAGATTTCCTAAGCACTAGTGTTTTAAGGAACAGGTTAAAAAGAGAATCCTAATGTGATTTATTGATAATGGGTGTGTTCCTTATCTTCTCCTAGTGTCTAAACTCTTCTCCATGGCTGGACCCCCAAATAATATTCCTTGACGTGCTAAGGGGTATCAAGAGAGTGGGATAGGTTTAATAACTACCCTAACCCTAACGCGTACCCTAACCCTAACCCCTACCCTAACCCTAACACGTACCCTAATCCTAACCCGTAACCTAAACCGAGCCCTAACCCTCAAACTAACCCTAACCCTAAACCTAACCCATACCCTACGCCGTAACCGAACCCGTAACCGAACCCGTACCCGAACCCGTACCCGAACCCGTACCCTAACCCTAACCCTAACCCTAAGCTACCCTTGACTGCTTCTGCCTCCAATAGATTTCCTAAGCACTAGTGTTTTAAGGAACAGGTTAAAAAGAGAATCCTAATGTGATTTCTTGATAATGGGTGTGTTCCTTATTTTCTCCTAGTGTCTAAACTCTTCTCCATGGCTGGACCCCCAAATAATATTCCTTGACGTGCTAAGGGGTATCTAGAGAGTGGGATAGGTTTAATAACTACCCTAACCCTAACGCGTACCCTAACCCTAACCCCTACCCTAACCCTAACACGTACCCTAATCCTAACCCGTACCCTAAACCGAGCCCTAAACTTCAAACTAACCCTAACCCTAACCCATACCCTACGCCGTACACGAACCCGTACCCGAAACCGTACCCTAATCCGTACCCTAACCCTAACCCTAACCCTAAACCTAACCCTAACCCTAAGCTACCCTTTACTGCTTCTGCCTCCAATAGATTTCCTAAGCACTAGTGTTTTAAGGAACAGGTTAAAAAGAGAATCCTAATGTGATTTCTTGATAATGGGTGTGTTCCTTATCTTCTCCTAGTGTCTAAACTCTTCTCCATGGCTGGACACCCAAATAATATTCCTTGACGTGCTAAGGGGTATCTAGAGAGTGGGATAGGTTTAATAACTACCCTAACCCTAACGCGTACCCTAACCCTAACACGTACCCTAATCCTAACCCGTACACTAAACCGAGCCCTAACCCTCAAACTAACCCTAAACCTAACCCTAACCCATACCCTACGCCGTACCCGAACCCGTACCCGAACCCGTACCCTAAGCCGTACCCTAACCCTAACCCTAACCCTAAGCTACCCTTGACTGCTTCTGCCTCCAATAGATTTCCTAAGCACTAGTGTTTTAAGGAACAGGTTAAAAAGAGAATCCTAATGTGATTTCTTGATAATGGGTGTGTTCCTTATCTTCTCCTAGTGTCTAAACTCTTCTCCATGGCTGGACACCCAAATAATATTCCTTGACGTGCTAAGGGGTATCTAGAGAGTGGGATAGGTTTAATAACTACCCTAACCCTAACGCGTACCCTAACCCTAACCCCTACCCTAACCCTAACACGTACCCTAATCCTAACCCGTACCCTAAACCGAGCCCTAACCTTCAAACTAACCCTAACCCTAACCCATACCCTTCGCCATACACGAACCCGTACCCGAAACCGTACCCTAAGCCGTACCATAACCCTAACCCTAACCCTAACCCTAACCCTAACCCTAAGCTACCCTTGACTGCTTCTGCCTCCAATAGATTTCCTAAGCACTAGTGTTTTAAGGAACAGGTTAAAAAGAGAATCCTAATGTGATTTCTTGATAATGGGTGTGTTCCTTATCTTCTCCTAGTGTCTAAACTCTTCTCCATGGCTGGACACCCAAATAATATTCCTTGACGTGCTAAGGGGTATCTAGAGAGTGGGATAGGTTTAATAACTACCCTAACCCTAACGCGTACCCTAACCCTAACCCCTACCCTAACCCTAACACGTACCCTAATCCTAACCCGTACCCTACACCGAGCCCTAACCCTCAAACTAACCCTAACCCTAACCCTAACCCATATCGTATGCCATACCCAAACCCGTACCCGAACCCGTACCCGAACCCGTACCCTAAGCCGTACCCTAACCCAAACCCTAACCCTAAGCTACCCTTGACTGCTTCTGCCTCCAATAGATTTCCTAAGCACTAGTGTTTTAAGGAACAGGTTAAAAAGAGAATCCTAATGTGATTTTTAATAATGGGTGTGTTCCTTATCTTCTCCTAGTGTCTAAACTCTTCTCCATGGCTGGACCCCCAAATAATATTCCCTGACGTGCTAAGGGGTATCTAGAGAGTGGGATAGGTTTAATAACTACCCTAACCCTAACGCGTACCCTAACCCTAACCCCTACCCTAACCCTAACACGTACCCTAATCCTAACCCGTAACCTAAACCGAGCCCTAACCCTCAAACTACCCCTAACCCTAACCCTAACCCTAACCCTAACCCTAACCCTAACCCTAACCCTAACCCTAACCCTAACCCTAACCCTAACCCTAACCCTAACCCTAACCCTAAGCCGTACCCTAACCCTAACCCTAACCCTAAGCTACCCTTGACTGCTTCTGCCTCCAATAGATTTCCTAAGCACTAGTGTTTTAAGGAACAGATTAAAAAGAGAATCCTAATGTGATTTCTTGATAATGGGTGTGTTCCTTATCTTCTCCTAGTGTCTAAACTCTTCTCCATGGCTGGACACCCAAATAATATTCCTTGACGTGCTAAGGGGTATATAGAGAGTGGGATAGGTTTAATAACTACCCTAACCCTAACGCGTACCCTAACCCTAACACGTACCCTAATCCTAACCCGTACCCTAAACCGAGCCTTAACCCTCAAACTAACCCTAAACCTAACCCTAACCCATACCCTACGCCGTATCCGAACCCGTACCCGAACCCGTACCCTAAGCCGTACCCTAAAGCTAACCCTAACCCTAACCCTAACCCTAACCCTAAGCTACCCTTGACTGCTTCTGCCTCCAATAGATTTCCTAAGCACTAGTGTTTTAAGGAACAGGTTAAAAAGAGAATCCTAATGTGATTTCTTGATAATGGGTGTGTTCCTCATCTTCTCCTAGTGTCTAAACTCTTCTCCATGGCTGGACCCCCAAATAATATTCCTTGACGTGCTAAGGGTTATCTAGAGAGTGGGATAGGTTTAATAACTACCCTAACCCTAACGCGTACCCTAACCCTAACCCCTACCCTAACCCTAAGACGTACCCTAATCCTAACCCGTAACCTAAACTGAGCCCTAACCCTCAAACTAACCCTAACCCTAACCCTAACCCATACCCTACGCCATACCAGAACCCGTACCCGAACCCGTACACTAAGCCGTACCCTAACCCTAACCCTAACCCTAACCCTAAACCTAAACCTAACCCTAACCCTAAGCTACCCTTCACTGCTTCTGCCTCCAATAGATTTCCTAAGCACTAGTGTATTAAGGAACAGGTTAAAAAGAGAATCCTAATGTGATTTCAGGATAATGGGTGTGTTCCTTATCTTCTCCTACTGTCTAAACTCTTCTCCATGGCTGGTCCCCCAAATAATATTCCTTGACGTGCTAAGGGGTATCTAGGGAGTGGGATAGGTTTAATAACTACCCAAACCCTAACGCGTACCCTAACCCTAACCTCTACCCTAACCCTAACACGAACCCTAATCCTAACCCGTACCCTAAACCGAGCCCTAACCTTCAAACTAACCCTAACCCTAACCCTAACCCATACCCTACGCCGTACACGAACCCGTACCCGAACCCGTACCCTAAGCCGTACCCTAACCCTAACCCTAACCCTAAGCTACCCTTGACTGCTTCTGCCTCCAATAGATTTCCTAAGCACTAGTGTTTTAAGGAACAGGTTAAAAAGAGAATCCTAATGTGATTTCTTGATAATGGGTGTGTTCCTTATCTTCTCCTAGTGTCTAAACTCTTCTCCATGGCTGGACCCCCAAATAATATTCCTTGACGTGCTAAGGGGTATCTAGAGAGTGGGATAGGTTTAATAACTACCCTAACCCTAACGCGTACCCTAACCCTAAACCCTACCCTAACCCTAACACGTACCCTAATCCTAACCCGTACCCTACACCGAGCCCTAACCCTCAAATTAACCCTAACCCTAACCCTAACCCATATCGTACGCCATACCCGAACCCGTACCCGAACCCGTACCCGAACCCGTACCCTAAGCCGTACCCTAACCCAAACCCTAACCCTAAGCTACCCTTGACTGCTTCTGCCTCCAATAGATTTCCTAAGCACTAGTGTTTTAAGGAACAGGTTAAAAAGAGAATCCTAATGTGATTTATTGATAATGGGTGTGTTCCTTATCTTCTCCTAGTGTCTAAACTCTTCTCCATGGCTGGACCCCCAAATAATATTCCTTGACGTGCTAAAGGGTATCTAGAGAGTGGGATAGGTTTAATAACTACCCTAACCCTAATGCGTACCCTAACCCTAACCCCTACCCTAACCCTAACACGTACCCTAATCCTAACCCGTACCCTAAACCGAGCCCTAACCTTCAAACTAACCCTAACCCTAACCCATACCCTACGCCGTACACGAACCCGTACCCGAAACCGTACCCTAAGCCGTACCCTAACCCTAACCCTAACCCTAAACCTAACCCTAACCCTAAGCTACCCTTGACTGCTTCTGCCTCCAATAGATTTCCTAAGCACTAGTGTTTTAAGGAACAGGTTAAAAAGAGAATCCTAATGTGATTTCTTGATAATGGGTGTGTTCCTTATCTTCTCCTAGTGTCTAAACACTTCTCCATGGCTGGACACCCAAATAATATTCCTTGACGTGCTAAGGGGTATCTAGAGAGTGGGATAGGTTTAATAACTACCCTAACCCTAACGCGTACCCTAACCCTAACACGTACCCTAATCCTAACCCGTACCCTAAACCGAGCCCTAACCCTCAAATTAACCCTAACCCTAACCCTAACCCATACCCTACGCCGTACCCGAACCCGTACCCGAACCCGTACCCTAAGCCGTACCCTAAAGCTAACCCTAACCCTAACCCTAACCCTAACCCTAAGCTACCCTTGACTGCTTCTGCCTCCAATAGATTTCCTAAGCACTAGTGTTTTAAGGAACAGGTTAAAAAGAGAATCCTAATGTGATTTCTTGATAATGGGTGTGTTCCTCATCTTATCCTAGTGTCTAAACTCTTCTCCATGGCTGGACCCCCAAATAATATTCCTTGACGTGCTAAGGGCTATCTAGGGAGTGGGATAGGTTTAATAACTACCCTAACCCTAACGCGTACCCTAACCCTAACCCCTACCCTAACCCTAAGACGTACCCTAATCCTAACCCGTAACCTAAACCGAGCCCTAACCCTCAAACTAACCCTAACCCTAACCCTAACCCATACCCTACGCCATACCCGAACCCGTACCCGAACCCATACCCTAAGCCGTACCCTAACCCTAACCCTGACCCTAAGCTACCCTTGACTGCTTCTGCCTCCAATAGATTTCCTTAGCACTAGTGTTTTAAGGAACAGGTTAAAAAGAGAATCCTAATGTGATTTCTTGATAATGGGTGTGTTCCTTATCTTCTCCTAGTGTCTAAACTCTTCTCCATGGCTGGACCCCCAAATAATATTCCTTGACGTGCTAAGTGGTATCTAGAGAGTGGGATAGGTTTAATAACTACCCTAACCCTAACGCGTACCCTAAACCTAACCCCTACCCTAACCCTAACACGTACCCTAATCCTAACCCGTACCCTAAACCGAGCCCTAACCCTCAAACTAACCCTAACCCTAACCCTAACCCATACGCTACGCCGTACCCGAACCCGTACCCGAACCCGTACCCTAAGCCATACCCTAACCCTAACCCTAAGCTACCCTTGACTGCTTCTGCCTCCAATAGATTTCCTAAGCACTAGTGTTTTAAGGAACAGGTTAAAAAGAGAATCCTAATGTGATTTCAGGATAATGGGTGTGTTCCTTATCTTCTCCTAGTGTCTAAACTCTTCTCCATGGCTGGACACCCAAATAATATTCCTTGACGTGCTAAGGGGTATCTAGAGAGTGGGATAGGTTTAATAACTACGCTAACCCTAACGCGTACCCTAACCCTAACCCCTACCCTAACCCTAACACGAACCTTTATCCTAACCCGTACCCTAAACCGAGCCCTAACCTTCAAACTAACCCTAACCCTAACCCAAACCCATACACTACGCCGTACACGAACCCGTACCCGAACCCGTACCCTAAGCCGTGTCCTAACCCTAGCCCTAACCCTAACCCTAACCCTAAGCTACCCTTGACTGCTTCTGCCTCCAATAGATTTCCTAAGCACTAGTGTTTTAAGGAACAGGTTAAAAAGAGAATCCTAATGTGATTTCTTGATAATGGGTGTGTTCCTTATCTTCTCCTAGTGTCTAAACTCTTCTCCATGGCTGGACCCCCTAATAATATTCCTTGACGTGCTAAGGGGTATCTAGAGAGTGGGATAGGTTTAATAACTACCCTAACCCTAACGCGTACCCTAACCCTAACCCCTACCCTAACCCTAACACGTACCCTAATCCTAACCCGTAACCTAAACCGAGCCCTAACCCTCAAACTAACCCTAACCCTAAACCTAACCCATACCCTACGCCGTACCCGAACCCGTACCCGAACCCGTACCCGAACCCGTACCCTAAGCCGTACCCTAACCCTAACCCTAACCCTAAGCTACCCTTGACTGCTTCTGCCTCCAATAGATTTCCTAAGCACTAGTGTATTAAGGAACAGGTTAAAAAGAGAATCCTAATGTGATTTCAGGATAATGGGTGTGTTCCTTATCTTCTCCTACTGTCTAAATTCTTCTCCATGGCTGGAGCCCCAAATAATATTCCTTGACGTGCTAAGGGGTATCTAGGGAGTGGGATAGGTTTAATAACTACCCTAAACCTAACGCGTACCCTAACCCTAACCCCTACCCTAACCCTAACACGAACCCTAATCCTAACCCGTACCCTAAACCGAGCCCTAACCTTCAAATTAACCCTAACCCTAACCCTAACCCATACCCTACGCCGTACACGAACCTGTACCCGAACCCGTACCCTAAGCCGTACCCTAACCCTAACCCTAACCTTAACCCCAACCCTAAGCTACCCTTGACTGCTTCTGCCTCCAATAGATTTCCTAAGCACTAGTGTTTTAAGGAACAGGTTAAAAAGAGAATCCTAATGTGATTTCTTGATAATGGGTGTGTTCCTTATCTTCTCCTAGTGTCTAAACTCTTCTCCATGGCTGGACACCCAAATAATATTCCTTGACGTGCTAAGGGGTATCTAGAGAGTGGGATAGGTTTAATAACTACCCTAACCCTAACGCGAACCCTAACCCTAACCCCTACCCTAACCCTAACACGTACCCTAATCCTAACCCGTACCCTACACCGAGCCCTAACCCTCAAACTAACCCTAACCCTAACCCTAACCCATATCGTACGCCATACCCAAACCCGTACCCGAACCCGTACCCGAACCCGTACCCTAAGCCGTACCCTAACCCAAACCCTAACCCTAAGCTACCCTTGACTGCTTCTGCCTCCAATAGATTTCCTAAGCACTAGTGTTTTAAGGAACAGGTTAAAAAGAGAATCCTAATGTGATTTATTGATAATGGGTGTGTTCCTTATCTTCTCCTAGTGTCTAAACTCTTCTCCATGGCTGGACCCCCAAATAATATTCCTTGACGTGCTAAGGGGTATCTAGAGAGTGGGATAGGTTTAATAACTACCCTAACCCTAACGCGTACCCTAACCCTAACACCTACCCTAACCCTAACACGTACCCTAATCCTAACCCGTAACCTAAACCGAGCCCTAACCCTCAAACTAACCCTAACCCTAAACCTAACCCATACCCTACGCCGTACCCGAACCCGTACCCGAACCCGTACCCGAACCCTTACCCTAAGCCGTACCCTAACCCTAACCCTAACCCTAAGCTACCCTTGACTGCTTCTGCCTCCAATAGATTTCCTAAGCACTAGTGTATTAAGGAACAGGTTAAAAAGAGAATCCTAATGTGATTTCAGGATAATGGGTGTGTTCCTTATCTTCTCCTACTGTCTAAATTCTTCTCCATGGCTGGACCCCCAAATAATATTCCTTGACGTGCTAAGGGGTATCTAGGGAGTGGGATAGGTTTAATAACTACCCTAAACCTAACGCGTACCCTAACCCTAACCCCTACCCTAACCCTAACACGAACCCTAATCCTAACCCGTACCCTAAACCGAGCCCTAACCTTCAAACTAACCCTAACCCTAACCCTAACCCATACCCTACGCCGTACACGAACCCGTACCCGAACCCGTACCCTAAGCCGTACCCTAACCCTAACCCTAACCCTAACCCCAACCCTAAGCTACCCTTGACTGCTTCTGCCTCCAATAGATTTCCTAAGCACTAGTGTTTTAAGGAACAGGTTAAAAAGAGAATCCTAATGTGATTTCTTGATAATGGGTGTGTTCCTTATCTTCTCCTAGTGTCTAAACTCTTCTCCATGGCTGGACACCCAAATAATATTCCTTGACGTGCTAAGGGGTATCTAGAGAGTGGGATAGGTTTAATAACTACCCTAACCCTAACGCGTACCCTAACCCTAACACCTACCCTAACCCTAACTCGTACCCTAATCCTAACCCGTAACCTAAACCGAGCCCTAACCCTCAAACTAACCCTAACCCTAAACCTAACCCATACCCTACGCCGTACCCGAACCCGTAACCGAACCCGTACCCGAACCCGTACCCTAAGCCGTACCCTAACCCTAACCCTAACCCTAAGCTACCCTTGACTGCTTCTGCCTCCAATAGATTTCCTAAGCACTAGTGTTTTAAGGAACAGGTTAAAAAGAGAATCCTAATGTGATTTCTTGATAATGGGTGTGTTCCTTATCTTCTCCTAGTGTCTAAACTCTTCTCCATGGCTGGACCCCCAAATAATATTCCTTGACGTGCTAAGGGGTATCTAGAGAGTGGGATAGGTTTAATAACTACCCTAACCCTAACGCGTACCCTAACCCTAACCCCTACCCTAACCCTAACACGTACCCTAATCCTAACCCGTACCTTAAACCGAGCCCTAACCTTCAAACTAACCCTAACCCTAACCCATACCCTACGCCGTACACGAACCCGTACCCGAAACCGTACCCTAAGCCGTACCCTAACCCTAACCCTAACCCTAAACCTAACCCTAACCCTAAGCTACCCTTGACTGCTTCTGCCTCCAATAGATTTCCTAAGCACTAGTGTTTTAAGGAACAGGTTAAAAAGAGAATCCTAATGTGATTTCTTGATAATGGGTGTGTTCCTTATCTTCTCCTAGTGTCTAAACTCTTCTCCATGGCTGGACACCCAAATAATATTCCTTGACGTGCTAAGGGGTATCTAGAGAGTGGGATAGGTTTAATAACTACCCTAACCCTAACGCGTACCCTAACCCTAACCCCTACCCTAACCCTAACACGTACCCTAATCCTAACCCGTACCTTAAACCGAGCCCTAACCTTCAAACTAACCCTAACCCTAACCCATACCCTACGCCGTACCCGAACCCGTACCCGAACCCGTACCCTAAGCCGTACCCTAAAGCTAACCCTAACCCTAACCCTAACACTAACCCTAAGCTACCCTTGACTGCTTCTGCCTCCAATAGATTTCCTAAGCACTAGTGTTTTAAGGAACAGGTTAAAAAGAGAATCCTAATGTGATTTCTTGATAATGGGTGTGTTCCTCATCTTCTCCTAGTGTCTAAACTCTTCTCCATGGCTGGACCCCCAAATAATATTCCTTGACGTGCTAAGGGTTATCTAGAGAGTGGGATAGGTTTAATAACTACCCTAACCCTAACGCGTACACTAACCCTAACCCCTACCCTAACCCTAAGACGTACCCTAATCCTAACAAGTAACCTAAACCGAGCCCTAACCCTCAAACTAACCCTAACCCTAACCCTAACCCAGACCCTACGCCATACCCGAACCCGTACCCGAACCCGTACACTAAGCCGTACCCTAACCCTAACCCTAACCCTAACCCTAAACCTAAACCTAACCCTAACCCTAAGCTACCCTTCACTGCTTCTGCCTCCAATAGATTTCCTAAGCACTAGTGTATTAAGGAACAGGTTAAAAAGAGAATCCTAATGTGATTTCAGGATAATGCGTGTGTTCCTTATCTTCTCCTACTGTCTAAACTCTTCTCCATGGCTGGTCCCCCAAATAATATTCCTTGACGTGCTAATGGGTATCTAGGGAGTGGGATAGGTTTAATAACTACCCTAACCCTATCGCGTACCCTAACCCTAACCCCTACCCTAACCCTAACACGAACCCTAATCCTAACCCGTACCCTAAACCGAGCCCTAATCTTCAAACTAACCCTAACCCTAACCCTAACCCATACCCTACGCCGTACACGAACCCGTACCCGAACCCGTACCCTAAGCCGTACCCTAACCCTAACCCTAACCCTAAGCTACCCTTGACTGCTTCTGCCTCCAATAGATTTCCTAAGCACTAGTGTTTTAAGGAACAGGTTAAAAAGAGAATCCTAATGTGATTTCTTGATAATGGGTGTGTTCCTTATCTTCTCCTAGTGTCTAAACTCTTCTCCATGGCTGGACCCCCAAATAATATTCCTTGACGTGCTAAGGGGTATCTAGAGAGTGGGATAGGTTTAATAACTACCCTAACCCTAAAGCGTACCCTAACCCTAAACCCTACCCTAACCCTAACACGTACCCTAATCCTAACCCGTACCCTACACCGAGCCCTAACCCTCAAACTAACCCTAACCCTAACCCTAACCCATATCGTACGCCATAACCGAACCCGTACCCGAACCCGTACCCGAACCCGTACCCTAAGCCGTACCCTAACCCAAACCCTAACCCTAAGCTACCCTTGACTGCTTCTGCCTCCAATAGATTTCCTAAGCACTAGTGTTTTAAGGAACAGGTTAAAAAGAGAATCCTAATGTGATTTATTGATAATGGGTGTGTTCCTTATCTTCTCCTAGTGTCTAAACTCTTCTCCATGGCTGGACCCCCAAATAATATTCCTTGACGTGCTAAAGGGTATCTAGAGAGTGGGATAGGTTTAATAACTACCCTAACCCTAACGCGTACCCTAACCCTAACCCCTACCCTAACCCTAACACGTACCCTAATCCTAACCCGTACCCTAAACCGAGCCCTAACCTTCAAACTAACCCTAACCCTAACCCATACCCTACGCCGTACACGAACCCGTACCCGAAACCGTACCCTAAGCCGTACCCTAACCCTAACCCTAACCCTAAACCTAACCCTAACCCTAAGCTACCCTTGACTGCTTCTGCCTCCAATAGATTTCCTAAGCACTAGTGTTTTAAGGAACAGGTTAAAAAGAGAATCCTAATGTGATTTCTTGATAATGGGTGTGTTCCTTATCTTCTCCTAGTGTCTAAACACTTCTCCATGGCTGGACACCCAAATAATATTCCTTGACGTGCTAAGGGGTATCTAGAGAGTGGGATAGGTTTAAAAACTACCCTAACCCTAACGCGTACCCTAACCCTAACACGTACCCTAATCCTAACCCGTACCCTAAACCGAGCCCTAACCCTCAAATTAACCCTAACCCTAACCCTAACCCATACCCTACGCCGTACCCGAACCCGTACCCGAACCCGTACCCTAAGCCGTACCCTAAAGCTAACCCTAACCCTAACCCTAACCCTAACCCTAAGCTACCCTTGACTGCTTCTGCCTCCAATAGATTTCCTAAGCACTAGTGTTTTAAGGAACAGGTTAAAAAGAGAATCCTAATGTGATTTCTTGATAATGGGTGTGTTCCTCATCTTCTCCTAGTGTCTAAACTCTTCTCCATGGCTGGACCCCCAAATAATATTCCTTGACGTGCTAAGGGCTATCTAGGGAGTGGGATAGGTTTAATAACTACCCTAACCCTAACGCGTACCCTAACCCTAACACCTACCCTAACCCTAACACGTACCCTAATCCTAACCCGTAACCTAAACCGAGCCCTAACCCTCAAACTAACCCTAACCCTAAACCTAACCCATACCCTACGCCGTACCCGAACCCGTACCCGAACCCGTACCCGAACCCGTACCCTAAGCCGTACCCTAACCCTAACCCTAACCCTAAGCTACCCTTGACTGCTTCTGCCTCCAATAGATTTCCTAAACACTAGTGTATTAAGGAACAGGTTAAAAAGAGAATCCTAATGTGATTTCAGGATAATGGGTGTGTTCCTTATCTTCTCCTACTGTCTAAATTCTTCTCCATGGCTGGACCCCCAAATAATATTCCTTGACGTGCTAAGGGGTATCTAGGGAGTGGGATAGGTTTAATAACTACCCTAAACCTAACGCGTAACCTAACCCTAACCCCTACCCTAACCCTAACACGAACCCTAATCCTAACCCGTACCCTAAACCGAGCCCTAACCTTCAAACTAACCCTAACCCTAACCCTAACCCATACCCTACGCCGTACACGAACCCGTACCCGAACCCGTACCCTAAGCCGTACCCTAACCCTAACCCTAACCCTAACCCCAACCCTAAGCTACCCTTGATTGCTTCTGCCTCCAATAGATTTCCTAAGCACTAGTGTTTTAAGGAACAGGTTAAAAAGAGAATCCTAATGTGATTTCTTGATAATGGGTGTGTTCCTTATCTTCTCCTAGTGTCTAAACTCTTCTCCATGGCTGGACACCCAAATAATATTCCTTGACGTGCTAAGGGGTATCTAGAGAGTGGGATAGGTTTAATAACTACCCTAACCCTAACGCGTACCCTAACCCTAACCCCTACCCTAACCCTAACACGTACCCTAATCCTAACCCGTACCCTACACCGAGCCCTAACCCTCAAACTAACCCTAACCCTAACCCTAACCCATATCGTACGCCATACCCAAACCCGTACACGAACCCGTACCCGAACCCGTACCCTAAGCCGTACCCTAACCCAAACCCTAACCCTAAGCTACCCTTGACTGCTTCTGCCTCCAATAGATTTCCTAAGCACTAGTGTTTTAAGGAACAGGTTAAAAAGAGAATCCTAATGTGATTTATTGATAATGGGTGTGTTCCTTATCTTCTCCTAGTGTCTAAACTCTTCTCCATGGCTGGACCCCCAAATAATATTCCTTGACGTGCTAAGGGGTATCTAGAGAGTGGGATAGGTTTAATAACTACCCTAACCCTAACACGTACCCTAACCCTAACACCTACCCTAACCCTAACTCGTACCCTAATCCTAACCCGTAACCTAAACCGAGCCCTAACCCTCAAACTAACCCTAACCCTAAACCTAACCCATACCCTACGCCGTACCCGAACCCGTAACCGAACCCGTACCCGAACCCGTACCCTAAGCCGTACCCTAACCCTAACCCTAACCCTAAGCTACCCTTGACTGCTTCTGCCTCCAATAGATTTCCTAAGCACTAGTGTTTTAAGGAACAGGTTAAAAAGAGAATCCTAATGTGATTTCTTGATAATGGGTGTGTTCCTTATCTTCTCCTACTGTCTAAACTCTTCTCCATGGCTGGACCCCCAAATAATATTCCTTGACGTGCTAAGGGGTATCTAGAGAGTGGGATAGGTTTAATAACTACCCTAACCCTAACGCGTACCCTAACCCTAACCCCTACCCTAACCCTAACACGTACCCTAATCCTAACCCGTACCCTAAACCGAGCCCTAACCTTCAAACTAACCCTAACCCTAACCCATACCCTACGCCATACACGAACCCGTACCCGAAACCGTACCCTAAGCCGTACCCTAACCCTAACCCTAACCCTAAACCTAACCCTAACCCTAAGCTACCCTTGACTGCTTCTGCCTCCAATAGATTTCCTAAGCACTAGTGTTTTAAGGAACAGGTTAAAAAGAGAATCCTAATGTGATTTCTTGATAATGGGTGTGTTCCTTATCTTCTCCTAGTGTCTAAACTCTTCTCCATGGCTGGACACCCAAATAATATTCCTTGACGTGCTAAGGGGTATCTAGAGAGTGGGATAGGTTTAATAACTACCCTAACCCTAACGCGTACCCTAACCCTAACACGTACACTAATCCTAACCCGTACCCTAAACCGAGCCCTAACCCTCAAACTAACCCTAACCCTAACCCTAACCCATACCCTACGCCGTACCCGAACCCGTACCCGAACCCGTACCCTAAGCCGTACCCTAAAGCTAACCCTAACCCTAACCCTAACCCTAACCCTAAGCTACCCTTGACTGCTTCTGCCTCCAATAGATTTCCTAAGCACTAGTGTTTTAAGGAACAGGTTAAAAAGAGAATCCTAATGTGATTTCTTGATAATGGGTGTGTTCCTCATCTTCTCCTAGTGTCTAAACTCTTCTCCATGGCTGGACCCCCAAATAATATTCCTTGACGTGCTAAGGGTTATCTAGAGAGTGGGATAGGTTTAATAACTACCCTAAACCTAACGCGTACCCTAACCCTAACCTCTACCCTAACCCTAAGACGTACCCTAATCCTAACCCGTAACCTAAACCGAGCCCTAACCCTCAAACTAACCCTAACCCTAACCCTAACCCATACCCTACGCCATACCCGAACCCGTACCCGAACCCGTACACTAAGCCGTACCCTAACCCTAACCCTAACCCTAACCCTAAACCTAAACCTAACCCTAACCCTAAGCTACCCTTCACTGCTTCTGCCTCCAATAGATTTCCTAAGCACTAGTGTATTAAGGAGCAGGTTAAAAAGAGAATCCTAATGTGATTTCAGGATAATGGGTGTGTTCCTTATCTTCTCCTACTGTCTAAACTCTTCTCCATGGCTGGACCCCCAAATAATATTCCTTGACGTGCTAAGGGGGATCTAGGGAGTGGGATAGGTTTAATAACTACCCTAACCCTAACGCGTACCCTAACCCTAACCCCTACCCTAACCCTAACACGAACCCTAATCCTAACCCGTACCCTAAACCGAGCCCTAACCTTCAAACTAACCCTAACCCTAACCCTAACCCATACCCTACGCCGTACACGAACCCGTACCCGAACCCGTACCCTAAGCCGTACCCTAACCCTAACCCTAACCCTAAGCTACCCTTGACTGCTTCTGCCTCCAATAGATTTCCTAAGCACTAGTGTTTTAAGGAACAGGTTAAAAAGAGAATCCTAATGTGATTTCTTGATAATGGGTGTGTTCCTTATCTTCTCCTAGTGTCTAAACTCTTCTCCATGGCTGGACCCCCAAATAATATTCCTTGACGTGCTAAGGGGTATCTAGAGAGTGGGATAGGTTTAATAACTACCCTAACCCTAACGCGTACCCTAACCCTAAACCCTACCCTAACCCTAACATGTACCCTAATCCTAACCCGTACCCTACACCGAGCCCTAACCCTCAAAGTAACCCTAACCCTAACCCTAACCCATATCGTACGCCATACCCAAACCCGTACCCGAACCCGTACCCGAACCCGTACCCTAAGCCGTACCCTAACCCAAACCCTAACCCTAAGCTACCCTTGACTGCTTCTGCCTCCAATAGATTTCCTAAGCACTAGTGTTTTAAGGAACAGGTTAAAAAGAGAATCCTAATGTGATTTCTTGATAATGGGTGTGTTCCTTACCTTCTCCTAGTGTCTAAACTCTTCTCCAAGGCTGGACCCCCAAATAATATTCCTTGACGTGCTAAAGGGTATCTAGAGAGTGGGATAGGTTTAATAACTACCCTAACCCTAACGCGTACCCTAACCCTAACCCCTACCCTAACCGTAACACGTACCCTAACCCTAAACCCTACCCTAACCCTAACACGAACCCTAATCCTATCCCGTACCCTAAACCGAGCCCTAACCTTCAAACTAACCCTAACCCTAACCCATACCCTACGCCGTACACGAACCCGTACCCGAAACCGTACCCTAAGCCGTACCCTAACCCTAACCCTAACCCTAAACCTAACCCTAACCCTAAGCTACCCTTGACTGCTTCTGCCTCCAATAGATTTCCTAAGCACTAGTGTTTTAAGGAACAGGTTAAAAAGAGAATCCTAATGTGATTTATTGATAATGGGTGTGTTCCTTATCTTCTCCTAGTGTCTAAACTCTTCTCCATGGCTGGACCCCCAAATAATATTCCTTGACGTGCTAAGGGGTATCTAGAGAGTGGGATAGGTTTAATAACTACCCTAACCCTAACGCGTACCCTAACCCTAACACCTACCCTAACCCTAACACGTACCCTAATCCTAACCCGTAACCTAAACCGAGCCCTAACCCTCAAACTAACCCTAACCCTAAACCTAACCCATACCCTACGCCGTACCCGAACCCGTACCCGAACCCGTACCCGAACCCTTACCCTAAGCCGTACCCTAACCCTAACCCTAACCCTAAGCTACCCTTGACTGCTTCTGCCTCCAATAGATTTCCTAAGCACTAGTGTATTAAGGAACAGGTTAAAAAGAGAATCCTAATGTGATTTCAGGATAATGGGTGTGTTCCTTATCTTCTCCTACTGTCTAAATTCTTCTCCATGGCTGGACCCCCAAATAATATTCCTTGACGTGCTAAGGGGTATCTAGGGAGTGGGATAGGTTTAATAACTACCCTAAACCTAACGCGTACCCTAACCCTAACCCCTACCCTAACCCTAACACGAACCCTAATCCTAACCCGTACCCTAAACCGAGCCCTAACCTTCAAACTAACCCTAACCCTAACCCTAACCCATACCCTACGCCGTACACGAACCCGTACCCGAACCCGTACACTAAGCCGTACCCTAACCCTAACCCTAACCCTAACCCCAACCCTAAGCTACCCTTGACTGCTTCTGCCTCCAATAGATTTCCTAAGCACTAGTGTTTTAAGGAACAGGTTAAAAAGAGAATCCTAATGTGATTTCTTGATAATGGGTGTGTTCCTTATCTTCTCCTAGTGTCTAAACTCTTCTCCATGGCTGGACACCCAAATAATATTCCTTGACGTGCTAAGGGGTATCTAGAGAGTGGGATAGGTTTAATAACTACCCTAACCCTAACGCGTACCCTAACCCTAACACCTACCCTAACCCTAACTCGTACCCTAATCCTAACCCGTAACCTAAACCGAGCCCTAACCCTCAAACTAACCCTAACCCTAAACCTAACCCATACCCTACGCCGTACCCGAACCCGTAACCGAACCCGTACCCGAACCCGTACCCTAAGCCGTACCCTAACCCTAACCCTAACCCTAAGCTACCCTTGACTGCTTCTGCCTCCAATAGATTTCCTAAGCACTAGTGTTTTAAGGAACAGGTTAAAAAGAGAATCCTAATGTGATTTCTTGATAATGGGTGTGTTCCTTATCTTCTCCTAGTGTCTAAACTCTTCTCCATGGCTGGACCCCCAAATAATATTCCTTGACGTGCTAAGGGGTATCTAGAGAGTGGGATAGGTTTAATAACTACCCTAACCCTAACGCGTACCCTAACCCTAACCCCTACCCTAACCCTAACACGTACCCTAATCCTAACCCGTACCTTAAACCGAGCCCTAACCTTCAAACTAACCCTAACCCTAACCCATACCCTACGCCGTACACGAACCCGTACCCGAAACCGTACCCTAAGCCGTACCCTAACCCTAACCCTAACCCTAAACCTAACCCTAACCCTAAGCTACCCTTGACTGCTTCTGCCTCCAATAGATTTCCTAAGCACTAGTGTTTTAAGGAACAGGTTAAAAAGAGAATCCTAATGTGATTTCTTGATAATGGGTGTGTTCCTTATCTTCTCCTAGTGTCTAAACTCTTCTCCATGGCTGGACACCCAAATAATATTCCTTGACGTGCTAAGGGGTATCTAGAGAGTGGGATAGGTTTAATAACTACCCTAACCCTAACGCGTACCCTAACCCTAACCCCTACCCTAACCCTAACACGTACCCTAATCCTAACCCGTACCTTAAACCGAGCCCTAACCTTCAAACTAACCCTAACCCTAACCCATACCCTACGCCGTACCCGAACCCGTACCCGAACCCGTACCCTAAGCCGTACCCTAAAGCTAACCCTAACCCTAACCCTAACACTAACCCTAAGCTACCCTTGACTGCTTCTGCCTCCAATAGATTTCCTAAGCACTAGTGTTTTAAGGAACAGGTTAAAAAGAGAATCCTAATGTGATTTCTTGATAATGGGTGTGTTCCTCATCTTCTCCTAGTGTCTAAACTCTTCTCCATGGCTGGACCCCCAAATAATATTCCTTGACGTGCTAAGGGTTATCTAGAGAGTGGGATAGGTTTAATAACTACCCTAACCCTAACGCGTACACTAACCCTAACCCCTACCCTAACCCTAAGACGTACCCTAATCCTAACAAGTAACCTAAACCGAGCCCTAACCCTCAAACTAACCCTAACCCTAACCCTAACCCAGACCCTACGCCATACCCGAACCCGTACCCGAACCCGTACACTAAGCCGTACCCTAACCCTAACCCTAACCCTAACCCTAAACCTAAACCTAACCCTAACCCTAAGCTACCCTTCACTGCTTCTGCCTCCAATAGATTTCCTAAGCACTAGTGTATTAAGGAACAGGTTAAAAAGAGAATCCTAATGTGATTTCAGGATAATGCGTGTGTTCCTTATCTTCTCCTACTGTCTAAACTCTTCTCCATGGCTGGTCCCCCAAATAATATTCCTTGACGTGCTAATGGGTATCTAGGGAGTGGGATAGGTTTAATAACTACCCTAACCCTATCGCGTACCCTAACCCTAACCCCTACCCTAACCCTAACACGAACCCTAATCCTAACCCGTACCCTAAACCGAGCCCTAATCTTCAAACTAACCCTAACCCTAACCCTAACCCATACCCTACGCCGTACACGAACCCGTACCCGAACCCGTACCCTAAGCCGTACCCTAACCCTAACCCTAACCCTAAGCTACCCTTGACTGCTTCTGCCTCCAATAGATTTCCTAAGCACTAGTGTTTTAAGGAACAGGTTAAAAAGAGAATCCTAATGTGATTTCTTGATAATGGGTGTGTTCCTTATCTTCTCCTAGTGTCTAAACTCTTCTCCATGGCTGGACCCCCAAATAATATTCCTTGACGTGCTAAGGGGTATCTAGAGAGTGGGATAGGTTTAATAACTACCCTAACCCTAAAGCGTACCCTAACCCTAAACCCTACCCTAACCCTAACACGTACCCTAATCCTAACCCGTACCCTACACCGAGCCCTAACCCTCAAACTAACCCTAACCCTAACCCTAACCCATATCGTACGCCATAACCGAACCCGTACCCGAACCCGTACCCGAACCCGTACCCTAAGCCGTACCCTAACCCAAACCCTAACCCTAAGCTACCCTTGACTGCTTCTGCCTCCAATAGATTTCCTAAGCACTAGTGTTTTAAGGAACAGGTTAAAAAGAGAATCCTAATGTGATTTATTGATAATGGGTGTGTTCCTTATCTTCTCCTAGTGTCTAAACTCTTCTCCATGGCTGGACCCCCAAATAATATTCCTTGACGTGCTAAAGGGTATCTAGAGAGTGGGATAGGTTTAATAACTACCCTAACCCTAACGCGTACCCTAACCCTAACCCCTACCCTAACCCTAACACGTACCCTAATCCTAACCCGTACCCTAAACCGAGCCCTAACCTTCAAACTAACCCTAACCCTAACCCATACCCTACGCCGTACACGAACCCGTACCCGAAACCGTACCCTAAGCCGTACCCTAACCCTAACCCTAACCCTAAACCTAACCCTAACCCTAAGCTACCCTTGACTGCTTCTGCCTCCAATAGATTTCCTAAGCACTAGTGTTTTAAGGAACAGGTTAAAAAGAGAATCCTAATGTGATTTCTTGATAATGGGTGTGTTCCTTATCTTCTCCTAGTGTCTAAACACTTCTCCATGGCTGGACACCCAAATAATATTCCTTGACGTGCTAAGGGGTATCTAGAGAGTGGGATAGGTTTAAAAACTACCCTAACCCTAACGCGTACCCTAACCCTAACACGTACCCTAATCCTAACCCGTACCCTAAACCGAGCCCTAACCCTCAAATTAACCCTAACCCTAACCCTAACCCATACCCTACGCCGTACCCGAACCCGTACCCGAACCCGTACCCTAAGCCGTACCCTAAAGCTAACCCTAACCCTAACCCTAACCCTAACCCTAAGCTACCCTTGACTGCTTCTGCCTCCAATAGATTTCCTAAGCACTAGTGTTTTAAGGAACAGGTTAAAAAGAGAATCCTAATGTGATTTCTTGATAATGGGTGTGTTCCTCATCTTCTCCTAGTGTCTAAACTCTTCTCCATGGCTGGACCCCCAAATAATATTCCTTGACGTGCTAAGGGCTATCTAGGGAGTGGGATAGGTTTAATAACTACCCTAACCCTAACGCGTACCCTAACCCTAACACCTACCCTAACCCTAACACGTACCCTAATCCTAACCCGTAACCTAAACCGAGCCCTAACCCTCAAACTAACCCTAACCCTAAACCTAACCCATACCCTACGCCGTACCCGAACCCGTACCCGAACCCGTACCCGAACCCGTACCCTAAGCCGTACCCTAACCCTAACCCTAACCCTAAGCTACCCTTGACTGCTTCTGCCTCCAATAGATTTCCTAAACACTAGTGTATTAAGGAACAGGTTAAAAAGAGAATCCTAATGTGATTTCAGGATAATGGGTGTGTTCCTTATCTTCTCCTACTGTCTAAATTCTTCTCCATGGCTGGACCCCCAAATAATATTCCTTGACGTGCTAAGGGGTATCTAGGGAGTGGGATAGGTTTAATAACTACCCTAAACCTAACGCGTAACCTAACCCTAACCCCTACCCTAACCCTAACACGAACCCTAATCCTAACCCGTACCCTAAACCGAGCCCTAACCTTCAAACTAACCCTAACCCTAACCCTAACCCATACCCTACGCCGTACACGAACCCGTACCCGAACCCGTACCCTAAGCCGTACCCTAACCCTAACCCTAACCCTAACCCCAACCCTAAGCTACCCTTGATTGCTTCTGCCTCCAATAGATTTCCTAAGCACTAGTGTTTTAAGGAACAGGTTAAAAAGAGAATCCTAATGTGATTTCTTGATAATGGGTGTGTTCCTTATCTTCTCCTAGTGTCTAAACTCTTCTCCATGGCTGGACACCCAAATAATATTCCTTGACGTGCTAAGGGGTATCTAGAGAGTGGGATAGGTTTAATAACTACCCTAACCCTAACGCGTACCCTAACCCTAACCCCTACCCTAACCCTAACACGTACCCTAATCCTAACCCGTACCCTACACCGAGCCCTAACCCTCAAACTAACCCTAACCCTAACCCTAACCCATATCGTACGCCATACCCAAACCCGTACACGAACCCGTACCCGAACCCGTACCCTAAGCCGTACCCTAACCCAAACCCTAACCCTAAGCTACCCTTGACTGCTTCTGCCTCCAATAGATTTCCTAAGCACTAGTGTTTTAAGGAACAGGTTAAAAAGAGAATCCTAATGTGATTTATTGATAATGGGTGTGTTCCTTATCTTCTCCTAGTGTCTAAACTCTTCTCCATGGCTGGACCCCCAAATAATATTCCTTGACGTGCTAAGGGGTATCTAGAGAGTGGGATAGGTTTAATAACTACCCTAACCCTAACACGTACCCTAACCCTAACACCTACCCTAACCCTAACTCGTACCCTAATCCTAACCCGTAACCTAAACCGAGCCCTAACCCTCAAACTAACCCTAACCCTAAACCTAACCCATACCCTACGCCGTACCCGAACCCGTAACCGAACCCGTACCCGAACCCGTACCCTAAGCCGTACCCTAACCCTAACCCTAACCCTAAGCTACCCTTGACTGCTTCTGCCTCCAATAGATTTCCTAAGCACTAGTGTTTTAAGGAACAGGTTAAAAAGAGAATCCTAATGTGATTTCTTGATAATGGGTGTGTTCCTTATCTTCTCCTACTGTCTAAACTCTTCTCCATGGCTGGACCCCCAAATAATATTCCTTGACGTGCTAAGGGGTATCTAGAGAGTGGGATAGGTTTAATAACTACCCTAACCCTAACGCGTACCCTAACCCTAACCCCTACCCTAACCCTAACACGTACCCTAATCCTAACCCGTACCCTAAACCGAGCCCTAACCTTCAAACTAACCCTAACCCTAACCCATACCCTACGCCATACACGAACCCGTACCCGAAACCGTACCCTAAGCCGTACCCTAACCCTAACCCTAACCCTAAACCTAACCCTAACCCTAAGCTACCCTTGACTGCTTCTGCCTCCAATAGATTTCCTAAGCACTAGTGTTTTAAGGAACAGGTTAAAAAGAGAATCCTAATGTGATTTCTTGATAATGGGTGTGTTCCTTATCTTCTCCTAGTGTCTAAACTCTTCTCCATGGCTGGACACCCAAATAATATTCCTTGACGTGCTAAGGGGTATCTAGAGAGTGGGATAGGTTTAATAACTACCCTAACCCTAACGCGTACCCTAACCCTAACACGTACACTAATCCTAACCCGTACCCTAAACCGAGCCCTAACCCTCAAACTAACCCTAACCCTAACCCTAACCCATACCCTACGCCGTACCCGAACCCGTACCCGAACCCGTACCCTAAGCCGTACCCTAAAGCTAACCCTAACCCTAACCCTAACCCTAACCCTAAGCTACCCTTGACTGCTTCTGCCTCCAATAGATTTCCTAAGCACTAGTGTTTTAAGGAACAGGTTAAAAAGAGAATCCTAATGTGATTTCTTGATAATGGGTGTGTTCCTCATCTTCTCCTAGTGTCTAAACTCTTCTCCATGGCTGGACCCCCAAATAATATTCCTTGACGTGCTAAGGGTTATCTAGAGAGTGGGATAGGTTTAATAACTACCCTAAACCTAACGCGTACCCTAACCCTAACCTCTACCCTAACCCTAAGACGTACCCTAATCCTAACCCGTAACCTAAACCGAGCCCTAACCCTCAAACTAACCCTAACCCTAACCCTAACCCATACCCTACGCCATACCCGAACCCGTACCCGAACCCGTACACTAAGCCGTACCCTAACCCTAACCCTAACCCTAACCCTAAACCTAAACCTAACCCTAACCCTAAGCTACCCTTCACTGCTTCTGCCTCCAATAGATTTCCTAAGCACTAGTGTATTAAGGAGCAGGTTAAAAAGAGAATCCTAATGTGATTTCAGGATAATGGGTGTGTTCCTTATCTTCTCCTACTGTCTAAACTCTTCTCCATGGCTGGACCCCCAAATAATATTCCTTGACGTGCTAAGGGGGATCTAGGGAGTGGGATAGGTTTAATAACTACCCTAACCCTAACGCGTACCCTAACCCTAACCCCTACCCTAACCCTAACACGAACCCTAATCCTAACCCGTACCCTAAACCGAGCCCTAACCTTCAAACTAACCCTAACCCTAACCCTAACCCATACCCTACGCCGTACACGAACCCGTACCCGAACCCGTACCCTAAGCCGTACCCTAACCCTAACCCTAACCCTAAGCTACCCTTGACTGCTTCTGCCTCCAATAGATTTCCTAAGCACTAGTGTTTTAAGGAACAGGTTAAAAAGAGAATCCTAATGTGATTTCTTGATAATGGGTGTGTTCCTTATCTTCTCCTAGTGTCTAAACTCTTCTCCATGGCTGGACCCCCAAATAATATTCCTTGACGTGCTAAGGGGTATCTAGAGAGTGGGATAGGTTTAATAACTACCCTAACCCTAACGCGTACCCTAACCCTAAACCCTACCCTAACCCTAACATGTACCCTAATCCTAACCCGTACCCTACACCGAGCCCTAACCCTCAAAGTAACCCTAACCCTAACCCTAACCCATATCGTACGCCATACCCAAACCCGTACCCGAACCCGTACCCGAACCCGTACCCTAAGCCGTACCCTAACCCAAACCCTAACCCTAAGCTACCCTTGACTGCTTCTGCCTCCAATAGATTTCCTAAGCACTAGTGTTTTAAGGAACAGGTTAAAAAGAGAATCCTAATGTGATTTCTTGATAATGGGTGTGTTCCTTACCTTCTCCTAGTGTCTAAACTCTTCTCCAAGGCTGGACCCCCAAATAATATTCCTTGACGTGCTAAAGGGTATCTAGAGAGTGGGATAGGTTTAATAACTACCCTAACCCTAACGCGTACCCTAACCCTAACCCCTACCCTAACCGTAACACGTACCCTAACCCTAAACCCTACCCTAACCCTAACACGAACCCTAATCCTATCCCGTACCCTAAACCGAGCCCTAACCTTCAAACTAACCCTAACCCTAACCCATACCCTACGCCGTACACGAACCCGTACCCGAAACCGTACCCTAAGCCGTACCCTAACCCTAACCCTAACCCTAAACCTAACCCTAACCCTAAGCTACCCTTGACTGCTTCTGCCTCCAATAGATTTCCTAAGCACTAGTGTTTTAAGGAACAGGTTAAAAAGAGAATCCTAATGTGATTTCTTGATAATGGGTGTGTTCCTTATCTTCTCCTAGTGTCTAAACACTTCTCCATGGCTGGACACCCAAATAATATTCCTTGACGTGCTAAGGGGTATCTAGAGAGTGGGATAGGTTTAATAACTACCCTAACCCTAACGCGTACCCTAACCCTAACACGTACCCTAATCCTAACCTGTACCCTAAACCGAGCCCTAACCCTCAAACTAACCCTAACCCTAACCCTAACCCATACCCTACGCCGTACCCGAACCCGTACCCGAACCCGTACCCTAAGCCGTACCCTAAAGCTAACCCTAACCCTAACCCTAACCCTAACCCTAAGCTACCCTTGACTGCTTCTGCCTCCAATAGATTTCCTAAGCACTAGTGTTTTAAGGAACAGGTTAAAAAGAGAATCCTAATGTGATTTCTTGATAATGGGTGTGTTCCTCATCTTCTCCTAGTGTCTAAACTCTTCTCCATGGCTGGACCCCCAAATAATATTCCTTGACGTGCTAAGGGCTATCTAGGGAGTGGGATAGGTTTAATAACTACCCTAACCCTAACGCGTACCCTAACCCTAACCCCTACCCTAACCCTAAGACGTACCCTAATCCTAACCCGTAACCTAAACCGGGCCCTAACCCTCAAACTAACCCTAACCCTAACCCTAACCCATACCCTACGCCATACCCGAACCCGTACCCGAACCCGTACACTAAGCCGTACCCTAACCCTAACCGTAACCCTAACCCTAAACCTAAACCTAACCCTAACCCTAAGCTACCCTTGACTGCTTCTGCCTCCAATAGATTTCCTAAGCACTAGTGTATTAAGGAACAGGTTAAAAAGAGAATCCTAATGTGATTTCAGGATAATGGGTGTGTTCCTTATCTTCTCCTACTGTCTAAACTCTTCTCCATGGCTGGACCCCCAAATAATATTCCTTGACGTGCTAAGGGGTATCTAGGGAGTGGGATAGGTTTAATAACTACCCTAACCCTAACGCGTACCCTAACCCTAACCCCTACCCTAACCCTAACACGTACCCTAATCCTAACCCGTACCCTACACCGAGCCCTAACACTCAAACTAACCCTAACCCTAACCCTAACCCATATCGTACGCCATACCCAAACCCGTACCCGAACCCGTACCCGAACCCGTACCCTAAGCCGTACCCTAACCCAAACCCTAACCCTAAGCTACCCTTGACTGCTTCTGCCTCCAATATATTTCCTAAGCACTAGTGTTTTAAGGAACAGGTTAAAAAGAGAATCCTAATGTGATTTATTGATAATGGGTGTGTTCCTTATCTTCTCCTAGTGTCTAAACTCTTCTCCATGGCTGGACCCCCAAATAATATTCCTTGACGTGCTAAGGGGTATCTAGAGAGTGGGATAGGTTTAATAACTACCCTAACCCTAACGCGTACCCTAACCCTAACCCCTACCCTAACCCTAACACGTACCCTAATCCTAACCCGTAACCTAAACTGAGCCCTAACCCTCAAACTAACCCTAACCCTAAACCTAACCCATACCCTACGCCGTACCCGAACCCGTACCCGAACCAGTACCCTAAGCCGTACCCTAACCCTAACCCTAACCCTAACCCTAAGCTACCCTTGACTGCTTCTGCCTCCAATAGATTTCCTAAGCACTAGTGTTTTAAGGAACAGGTTAAAAAGAGAATCCTAATGTGATTTCTTTATAATGGGTGTGTTCCTTATCTTCTCCTAGTGTCTAAACTCTTCTCCATGGCTGGACCCCCAAATAATATTCCTTGACGTGCTAAGGGGTATCTAGAGAGTGGGATAGGTTTAATAACTACCCTAACCCTAACGCGTACCCTAACCCTAACCCCTACCCTAACCCTAACACGTACCCTAATCCTAACCCGTACCCTAAACCGAGCCCTAACCTTCAAACTAACCCTAACCCTAACCCATACCCTACGCCGTACACGAACCCGTACCCGAAACCGTACCCTAAGCCGTACCCTAACCCTAACCCTAACCCTAAACCTAACCCTAACCCTAAGCTACCCTTGACTGCTTCTGCCTCCAATAGATTTCCTAAGCACTAGTGTTTTAAGGAACAGGTTAAAAAGAGAATCCTAATGTGATTTCTTGATAATGGGTGTGTTCCTTATCTTCTCCTAGTGTCTAAACTCTTCTCCATGGCTGGACACCCAAATAATATTCCTTGACGTGCTAAGGGGTATCTAGAGAGTGGGATAGGTTTAATAACTACCCTAACCCTAACGCGTACCCTAACCCTAACCCGTACCCTAATCCTAACCCGTACCCTAAACCGAGCCCTAACCCTCAAACTAACCCTAACCCTAACCCTAACCCATACCCTACGCCGTACCCGAACCCGTACCCGAACCCGTACCCTAAGCCGAACCCTAAAGCTAACCCTAACCCTAACCCTAACCCTAACCCTAAGCTACCCTTGACTGCTTCTGCCTCCAAAAGATTTCCTAAGCACTAGTGTTTTAAGGAACAGGTTAAAAAGAGAATCCTAATGTGATTTCTTGATAATGGGTGTGTTCCTCATCTTCTCCTACTGTCTAAATTCTTCTCCATGGCTGGACCCCCAAATAATATTCCTTGACGTGCTAAGGGGTATCTAGGGAGTGGGATAGGTTTAATAACTACCCTAACCCTAACGCGTACCCTAACCCTAACCCCTACCCTAACCCTAACACGAACCCTAATCCTAACCCGTACCCTAAACCGAGCCCTAACCTTCAAACTAACCCTAACCCTAACCCTAACCCATACCCTACGCCATACACGAACCCGTACCCGAACCCGTACCCTAAGCCGTACCCTAACCCTAACCCTAACCCTAACCCTAACCCTAAGCTACCCTTGACTGCTTCTGCCTCCAATAGATTTCCTAAGCACTAGTGTTTTAAGGAACAGGTTAAAAAGAGAATCCTAATGTGATTTCTTGATAATGGGTGTGTTCCTTATCTTCTCCTAGTGTCTAAACTCTTCTCCATGGCTGGACACCCAAATAATATTCCTTGACGTGCTAAGGGGTATCTAGAGAGTGGGATAGGTTTAATAACTACACTAACCCTAACGCGTACCTTAACCCTAACCCCTACCCTAACCCTAACACGTACCCTAATACTAACCCGTACCCTACATCGAGCCCTAACCCTCAAACTAACCCTAACCCTAACCCTAACCCATATCGTATGCCATACCCAAACCCGTACCCGAACCCTTACCCGAACCCGTACCCTAAGCCGTACCCTAACCCAAACCCTAACCCTAAGCTACCCTTGACTTCTTCTGCCTCCAATAGATTTCCTAAGCACTAGTGTTTTAAGGAACAGGTAAAAAAGAGAATCCTAATGTGATTTATTGATAATGGGTGTGTTCCTTATCTTCTCCTAGTGTCTAAACTCTTCTCCATGGCTGGACCCCCAAATAATATTCCTTGACGTGCTAAGGGGTATCTAGAGAGTGGGATAGGTTTAATAACTACCCTAACCCTAACGCGTACCCTAACCCTAACCCCTACCCTAACCCTAACACGTACCCTAATCCTAACCCGTAACCTAAACCGAGCCCTAACCCTCAAACTAACCCTAAACCTAACCCATACCCTACGCCGTACCCGAACCCGTACCCGAACCCGTACCCTAAGCCGTACCCTAACCCCAACCCTAACCCTAAGCTACCCTTGACTGCTTCTGCCTCCAATAGATTTCCTAAGCACTAGTGTTTTAAGGAACAGGTTAAAAAGAGAATCCTAATGTAATTTCTTGATAATGGGTGTGTTCCTTATCTTCTCCTAGTGTCTAAACTCTTCTCCATGGCTGGACCCCCAAATAATATTCCTTGACGTGCTAAGGGGTATCTAGAGAGTGGGATAGGTTTAATAACTACCCTAACCCTAACGCGTACCCTAACCCTAACCCCTACCCTAACCCTAACACGTACCCTAATCCTAACCCGTACCCTAAACCGAGCCCTAACCTTCAAACTAACCCTAACCCTAACCCATACCCTACGCCATACACGAACCCGTACCCGAAACCGTACCCTAAGCCGTACCCTAACCCTAACCCTAACCCTAAACCTAACCCTAACCCTAAGCTACCCTTGACTGCTTCTGCCTCCAATAGATTTCCTAAGCACTAGTGTTTTAAGGAACAGGTTAAAAAGAGAATCCTAATGTGATTTCTTGATAATGGGTGTGTTCCTTATCTTCTCCTAGTGTCTAAACTCTTCTCCATGGCTGGACACCCAAATAATATTCCTTGACGTGCTAAGGGGTATCTAGAGAGTGGGATAGGTTTAATAACTACCCTAACCCTAACGCGTACCCTAACCCTAACACGTACCCTAATCCTAACCCGTACCCTAAACCGAGCCCTAACCCTCAAACTAACCCTAAACCTAACCCTAACCCATACCCTACGCCGTACCCGAACCCGTACCCGAACCCGTACCCTAAGCCGTACCCTAAAGCTAACCCTAACCCTAACCCTAACCCTAACCCTAAGCTACCCTTGACTGCTTCTGCCTCCAATAGATTTCCTAAGCACTAGTGTTTTAAGGAACAGGTTAAAAAGAGAATCCTAATGTGATTTATTGATAATGGGTGTGTTCCTTATCTTCTCCTAGTGTCTAAACTCTTCTCCATGGCTGGACACCCAAATAATATTCCTTGACGTGCTAAGGGGTATCTAGAGAGTGGGATAGGTTTAATAACTACCCTAACCGTAACGCGTACCCTAACCCTAACCCCTACCCTAACCCTAACACGTACCCTAATCCTAACCCGTAACCTAAACCGAGCCCTAACCCTCAAACTAACCCTAACCCTAAACCTAACCCATACCCTACGGCGTACCCGAACCCGTACCCGAACCCGTACCCGAACCCGTACCCTAAGCCGTACCCTAACCCTAACCCTAACCCTAAGCTACCCTTGACTGCTTCTGCCTCCAATAGATTTCCTAAGCACTAGTGTTTTAAGGAACAGGTTAAAAAGAGAATCCTAATGTGATTTCTTGATAATGGGTGTGTTCCTTATCTTCTCCTAGTGTCTAAACTCTTCTCCAAGGCTGGACCCCCAAATAATATTCCTTGACGTGCTAAGGGGTATCTAGAGAGTGGGATAGGTTTAATAACTACCCTAACCCTAACGCGTACCCTTACCCTAACACGTACCCTAATCCTAACCCGTACCCTAAACCGAGCCCTAACCCTCAAACTAACCCTAACCCTAACCCTAACCCATACCCTACGCCGTACCCGAACCCGTACCCGAACCCGTACCCTAAGCCGAACCCTAAAGCTAACCCTAACCCTAACCCTAACCCTAACCCTAAGCTACCCTTGACTGCTTCTGCCTCCAATAGATTTCCTAAGCACTAGTGTTTTAAGGAACAGGTTAAAAAAAGAATCCTAATGTGATTTCTTGATAATGGGTGTGTTCCTCATCTTCTCCTAGTGTCTAAACTCTTCTCCATGGCTGGACCCCCAAATAATATTCCTTGACGTGCTAAGGGCTATCTAGGGAGTGGGATAGGTTTAATAACTACCCTAACCCTAACGCGTACCCTAACCCTAACCCCTACCCTAACCCTAAGACGTACCCTAATCCTAACCCGTACCCTAAACCGAGCCCTAACCCTCAAACTAACCCTAACCCTAACCCTAACCCATACCCTACGCCATACCCGAACCCGTACCCGAACCCGTACCCTAAGCCGTACCCTAACCCTAACCCTAACCCTAAGCTACCCTTGACTGCTTCTGCCTCCAATAGATTTCCTAAGCACTAGTGTTTTAAGGAACAGGTTAAAAAGAGAATCCTAATGTGATTTCTTGATAATGGGTGTGTTCCTTATCTTCTCCTTGTGTCCAAACTCTTCTCCATGGCTGGACCCCCAAATAATATTCCTTGACGTGCTAAGGGGTATCTAGAGAGTGGGATAGGTTTAATAACTAACTTAACCCTAACGCGTACCCTAAACCTAACCCCTACCCTAACCCTAAGACGTACCCTAATCCTAACCCGTACCCTAAACCGAGCCCTAACCTACAAACTAACCCTAACACTAACCCTAACCCATACCCTACGCCGTACCCGAACCCGTACCCGAACCCGTACCCTAAGCCATACCCTAACCCTAACCCTAACCGTAACCCTAACCCTAAGCTACCCTTGACTGCTTCTGCCTCCAATAGATTTCCTAAGCACTAGTGTATTAAGGAACAGGTTAAAAAGAGAATCCTAATGTGATTTCAGGATAATGGGTGTGTTCCTTATCTTCTCCTAGTGTCTAAACTCTTCTCCATGGCTGGACCCCCAAATAATATTCCTTGACGTGCTAAGGGGTATCTAGAGAGTGGGATAGGTTTAATAACTACGCTAACCCTAACGCGTACCCTAACCCTAACCCCTACCCTAACCCTAACACGAACCCTAATCCTAACCCGTACCCTAAACCGAGCCCTAACCTTCAAACTAACCCTAACCCTAACCCAAACCCATACACTACGCCGTACACGAACCCGTACCCGAACCCGTACCCTAAGCCGTGTCCTAACCCTAGCCCTAACCCTAACCCTATCCCTAAGCTACCCTTGACTGCTTCTGCCTCCAATAGATTTCCTAAGCACTAGTGTTTTAAGGAACAGGTTAAAAAGAGAATCCTAATGTGATTTCTTGATAATGGGTGTGTTCCTTATCTTCTCCTAGTGTCTAAACTCTTCTCCATGGCTGGACCCCCAAATAATATTCCTTGACGTGCTAAGGGGTATCTAGAGAGTGGGATAGGTTTAATAACTACCCTAACCCTAACGCGTACCCTAACCCTAACCCCTACCCTAACCCTAACACGTACCCTAATCTTAACCCGTAACCTAAACCGAGCCCTAACCCTCAAACTAACCCTAACCCTAAACCTAACCCATACCCTACGCCGTACCCGAACCCGTACCCGAACCCGTACCCTAAGCCATACGCTAACCCTAACCCTCACCGTACCCCTAACCCTAAGCTACCCTTGACTGCTTCTGCCTCCAATAGATTTCCTAAGCACTAGTGTATTAAGGAACAGGTTAAAAAGAGAATCCTAATGTGATTTCAGGATAATGGGTGTGTTCCTTATCTTCTCCTAGTGTCTAAACTCTTCTCCATGGCTGGACCCCCAAATAATATTCCTTGACGTGCTAAGGGGTATCTAGAGAGTGGGATAGGTTTAATAACTACCCTAACCCTAACGCGTACCCTAACCCTAACCCCTACCCTAACCCTAACACGAACCCTAATCCTAACCCGTACCCTAAACCGAGCCCTAACCTTCAAACTAACCCTAACCCTAACCCTAACCCATACCCTACGCCGTACACGAACCCGAACCCGAACCCGTACCCTAAGCCGTACCCTAACCCTAACCCTAACCCTAAGCTACCCTTGACTGCTTCTGCCTCCAATAGATTTCCTAAGCACTAGTGTATTAAGGAACAGGTTAAAAAGAGAATCCTAATGTGATTTCTTGATAATGGGTGTGTTCCTTATCTGCTCCTAGTGTCTAAACTCTTCTCCATGGCTGGACCCCCAAATAATATTCCTTGACGTGCTAAGGGTTATCTAGAGAGTGGGATAGGTTTAATAACTACCCTAACCCTAACGCGTACCCTAACCCTAACCCCTACCCTAACCCTAACACGTACCCTAATCCTAACCCGTACCCTAAACCGAGCCCTAACCTTCAAACTAACCCTAACCCTAACCCATACCCTACGCCATACACGAACCCGTACCCGAAACCGTACCCTAAGCCGTACCCTACCCCTAACCCTAACCCTAAACCTAACCCTAACCCTAAGCTACCCTTGACTGCTTCTGCCTCCAATAGTTTTCCTAAGCACTAGTGTTTTAAGGAACAGGTTAAAAAGAGAATCCTAATGTGATTTCTTGATAATGGGTGTGTTCCTTATCTTCTCCTAGTGTCTAAACTCTTCTCCATGGCTGGACACCCAAATAATATTCCTTGACGTGCTAAGGGGTATCTAGAGAGTGGGATAGGTTTAATAACTACCCTAACCCTAACGCGTACCCTAACCCTAACACGTACCCTAATCCTAACCCGTACCCTAAACCGAGCCCTAACCCTCAAACTATCCCTAAACCTAACCCTAACCCATACCCTACGCCGTACCCGAACCCGTACCCGAACCCGTACCCTAAGCCGTACCCTAAAGCTAACCCTAACCCTAACCCTAACCCTAACCCTAAGCTACCCTTGACTGCTTCTGCCTCCAATAGGTTTCCTAAGCACTAGTGTTTTAAGGAACAGGTTAAAAAGAGAATCCTAATGTGATTTCTTGATAATGGGTGTGTTCCTCATCTTCTCCTAGTGTCTAAACTCTTCTCCATGGCTGGACCCCCAAATAATATTCCTTGACGTGCTAAGGGTTATCTAGAGAGTGGGATAGGTTTAATAACTACCCTAACCCTAACGCGTACCCTAACCCTAACCCCTACCCTAACCCTAAGACGTACCCTAATCCTAACCCGTAACCTAAACCGAGCCCTAACCCTCAAACTAACCCTAACCCTAACCCTAACCCATACCCTACGCCATATCCGAACCCGTACCCGAACCCGTACACTAAGCCGTACCCTAACCCTAACCCTAACCCTAACCCTAAACCTAAACCTAACCCTAACCCTAAGCTACCCTTCACTGCTTCTGCCTCCAATAGATTTCCTAAGCACTAGTGTATTAAGGAACAGGTTAAAAAGAGAATCCTAATGTGATTTCAGGATAATGGGTGTGTTCCTTATCTTCTCCTACTGTCTAAACTCTTCTCCATGGCTGGACCCCCAAATAATATTCCTTGACGTGCTAAGGGGTATCTAGGGAGTGGGATAGGTTTAATAACTACCCTAACCCTAACGCGTACCCTAACCCTAACCCCTACCCTAACCCTAACACGAACCCTAATCCTAACCCGTACCCTAAACCGAGCCCTAACCTTCAAACTAACCCTAACCCATATCGTACGCCATACCCAAACCCGTACCCGAACCCGTACCCGAACCCGTACCCTAAGCCGTACCCTAACCCAAACCCTAACCCTAAGCTACCCTTGACTGCTTCTGCCTCCAATAGATTTCCTAAGCACTAGTGTTTTAAGGAACAGGTTAAAAAGAGAATCCTAATGTGATTTATTGATAATGGGTGTGTTCCTTATCTTCTCCTAGTGTCTAAACTCTTCTCCATGGCTGGACACCCAAATAATATTCCTTGACGTGCTAAGGGGTATCTAGAGAGTGGGATAGGTTTAATAACTACCCTAACCCTAACGCGTACCCTAACCCTAACCCCTACCCTAACCCTAACACGTACCCTAATCCTAACCCGTAACCTAAACCGAGCCCTAACCCTCAAACTAACCCTAACCCTAAACCTAACCCATACCCTACGCCGTACCCGAACCCGTACCCGAACCCGTACCCGAACCCGTACCCTAAGCCGTACCCTAACCCTAACCCTAACCCTAAGCTACCCTTGACTGCTTCTGCCTCCAATAGATTTCCTAAGCACTAGTGTTTTAAGGAACAGGTTAAAAAGAGAATCCTAATGTGATTTCTTGATAATGGGTGTGTTCCTTATCTTCTCCTAGTGTCTAAACTCTTCTCCATGGCTGGACCCCCAAATAATATTCCTTGACGTGCTAAAGGGTATCTAGAGAGTGGGATAGGTTTAATAACTACCCTAACCCTAACGCGTACCCTAACCCTAACCCCTACACTAACCCTAACACGTACCCTAATCCTAACCCGTACCCTAAACCGAGCCCTAACCTTCAAACTAACCCTAACCCTAACCCATACCCTACGCCGTACACGAACCCGTACCCGAAACCGTACCCTAAGCCGTACCCTAACCCTAACCCTAACCCTAAACCTAACCCTAACCCTAAGCTACCCTTGACTGCTTCTGCCTCCAATAGATTTCCTAAGAACTAGTGTTTTAAGGAACAGGTTAAAAAGAGAATCCTAATGTGATTTCTTGATAATGGGTGTGTTCCTTATCTTCTCCTAGTGTCTAAACACTTCTCCATGGCTGGACACCCAAATAATATTCCTTGACGTGCTAAGGGGTATCTAGAGAGTGGGATAGGTTTAATAACTACCCTAACCCTAACGCGTACCCTAACCCTAACACGTACCCTAATCCTAACCCGTACCCTAAACCGAGCCCTAACCCTCAAACTAACCCTAACCCTAACCCTAACCCATACCCTACGCCGTACCCGAACCCGTACCCGAACCCGTACCCTAAGCCGTACCCTAAAGCTAACCCTAACCCTAACCCTAACCCTAACCCTAAGCTACCCTTGACTGCTTCTGCCTCCAATAGATTTCCTAAGCACTAGTGTTTTAAGGAACAGGTTAAAAAGAGAATCCTAATGTGATTTCTTGATAATGGGTGTGTTCCTCATCTTCTCCTAGTGTCTAAACTCTTCTCCATGGCTGGACCCCCAAATAATATTCCTTGACGTGCTAAGGGCTATCTAGGGAGTGGGATAGGTTTAATAACTACCCTAACCCTAACGCGTACCCTAACCCTAACCCCTACCCTAACCCTAAGACGTACCCTAATCCTAACCCGTATCCTAAACCGAGCCCTAACCCTCAAACTAACCCTAACCTTAACCCTAACCCATACCCTACGCCATACCCGAACCCGTATCCGAACCCGTACACTAAGCCGTACCCTAACCCTAACCGTAACCCTAACCCTAAACCTAAACCTAACCCTAACCCTAAGCTACCCTTGACTGCTTCTGCCTCCAATAGATTTCCTAAGCACTAGTGTATTAAGGAACAGGTTAAAAAGAGAATCCTAATGTGTATTCAGGATAATGGGTGTGTTCCTTATCTTCTCCTACTGTCTAAACTCTTCTCCATGGCTGGACCCCCAAATAATATTCCTTGACGTGCTAAGGGGTATCTAGGGAGTGGGATAGGTTTAATAACTACCCTAACCCTAACGCGTACCCTAACCCTAACCCCTACCCTAACCCTAACACGAACCCTAATCCTAACCCGTACCCTAAACCGAGCCCTAACCTTCAAACTAACCCTAACCCTAACCCTAACCCATACCCTACGCCGTACACGAACCCGTACCCGAACCCGTACCCTAAGCCGTACCCTAACCCTAACCCTAACCCTAAGCTACCCTTGACTGCTTCTGCCTCCAATAGATTTCCTAAGCACTAGTGTTTTAAGGAACAGGTTAAAAAGAGAATCCTAATGTGATTTCTTGATAATGGGTGTGTTCCTTATCTTCTCCTAGTGTCTAAACTCTTCTCCATGGCTGGACCCCCAAATAATATTCCTTGACGTGCTAAGGGGTATCTAGAGAGTGGGATAGGTTTAATAACTACCCTAACCCTAACGCGTACCCTAAACCTAACCCCTACCCTAACCCTAACACGTACCCTAATCCTAACCCGTACCCTAAACCGAGCCCTAACCCTCAAACTAACCCTAACCCTAACCCTAACACATACCCTACGCCGTACCCGAACCCGTACCCGAACCCGTACCCTAAGCCATACCCTAACCCTAACCCTAACCGTAACCCTAACCCTAAGCTACCCTTGACTGCTTCTGCCTCCAATAGATTTCCTAAGCACTAGTGTTTTAAGGAACAGGTTAAAAAGAGAATCCTAATGTGATTTCTTGATAATGGGTGTGTTCCTTATCTTCTCCTAGTGTCTAAACTCTTCTCCATGGCTGGACCCCCAAATAATATTCCTTGACGTGCTAAGGGGTATCTAGAGAGTGGGATAGGTTTAATAACTACCCTAACCCTAACGCGTACCCTAACCCTAACCCCTACCCTAACCCTAACATGTACCCTAATCCTAACCCGTACCCTAAACGGAGCCCTAACCCTCAAACTAACCCTAACCCTAACCCTAACCCATACCCTACGCCGTACCCGAACCCGTACCCGAACCCGTACCCTAAGCCATACGCTAACCCTAACCCTCACCGTACCCCTAACCCTAAGCTACCCTTGACTGCTTCTGCCTCCAATAGATTTCCTAAGCACTAGTGTATTAAGGAACAGGTTAAAAAGAGAATCCTAATGTGATTTCAGGATAATGGGTGTGTTCCTTATCTTCTCCTAGTGTCTAAACTCTTCTCCATGGCTGGACCCCCAAATAATATTCCTTGACGTGCTAAGGGGTATCTAGAGAGTGGGATAGGTTTAATAACTACCCTAACCCTAACGCGTACCCTAACCCTAACCCCTACCCTAACCCTAACACGAACCCTAATCCTAACCCGTACCCTAAACCGAGCCCTAACCTTCAAACTAACCCTAACCCTAACCCTAACCCATACCCTACGCCGTACACGAACCCGAACCCGAACCCGTACCCTAAGCCGTACCCTAACCCTAACCCTAACCCTAAGCTACCCTTGACTGCTTCTGCCTCCAATAGATTTCCTAAGCACTAGTGTATTAAGGAACAGGTTAAAAAGAGAATCCTAATGTGATTTCTTGATAATGGGTGTGTTCCTTATCTGCTCCTAGTGTCTAAACTCTTCTCCATGGCTGGACCCCCAAATAATATTCCTTGACGTGCTAAGGGTTATCTAGAGAGTGGGATAGGTTTAATAACTACCCTAACCCTAACGCGTACCCTAACCCTAACCCCTACCCTAACCCTAACACGTACCCTAATCCTAACCCGTACCCTAAACCGAGCCCTAACCTTCAAACTAACCCTAACCCTAACCCATACCCTACGCCATACACGAACCCGTACCCGAAACCGTACCCTAAGCCGTACCCTACCCCTAACCCTAACCCTAAACCTAACCCTAACCCTAAGCTACCCTTGACTGCTTCTGCCTCCAATAGTTTTCCTAAGCACTAGTGTTTTAAGGAACAGGTTAAAAAGAGAATCCTAATGTGATTTCTTGATAATGGGTGTGTTCCTTATCTTCTCCTAGTGTCTAAACTCTTCTCCATGGCTGGACACCCAAATAATATTCCTTGACGTGCTAAGGGGTATCTAGAGAGTGGGATAGGTTTAATAACTACCCTAACCCTAACGCGTACCCTAACCCTAACACGTACCCTAATCCTAACCCGTACCCTAAACCGAGCCCTAACCCTCAAACTATCCCTAAACCTAACCCTAACCCATACCCTACGCCGTACCCGAACCCGTACCCGAACCCGTACCCTAAGCCGTACCCTAAAGCTAACCCTAACCCTAACCCTAACCCTAACCCTAAGCTACCCTTGACTGCTTCTGCCTCCAATAGGTTTCCTAAGCACTAGTGTTTTAAGGAACAGGTTAAAAAGAGAATCCTAATGTGATTTCTTGATAATGGGTGTGTTCCTCATCTTCTCCTAGTGTCTAAACTCTTCTCCATGGCTGGACCCCCAAATAATATTCCTTGACGTGCTAAGGGTTATCTAGAGAGTGGGATAGGTTTAATAACTACCCTAACCCTAACGCGTACCCTAACCCTAACCCCTACCCTAACCCTAAGACGTACCCTAATCCTAACCCGTAACCTAAACCGAGCCCTAACCCTCAAACTAACCCTAACCCTAACCCTAACCCATACCCTACGCCATATCCGAACCCGTACCCGAACCCGTACACTAAGCCGTACCCTAACCCTAACCCTAACCCTAACCCTAAACCTAAACCTAACCCTAACCCTAAGCTACCCTTCACTGCTTCTGCCTCCAATAGATTTCCTAAGCACTAGTGTATTAAGGAACAGGTTAAAAAGAGAATCCTAATGTGATTTCAGGATAATGGGTGTGTTCCTTATCTTCTCCTACTGTCTAAACTCTTCTCCATGGCTGGACCCCCAAATAATATTCCTTGACGTGCTAAGGGGTATCTAGGGAGTGGGATAGGTTTAATAACTACCCTAACCCTAACGCGTACCCTAACCCTAACCCCTACCCTAACCCTAACACGAACCCTAATCCTAACCCGTACCCTAAACCGAGCCCTAACCTTCAAACTAACCCTAACCCATATCGTACGCCATACCCAAACCCGTACCCGAACCCGTACCCGAACCCGTACCCTAAGCCGAACCCTAAAGCTAACCCTAACCCTAACCCTAACCCTAACCCTAAGCTACCCTTGACTGCTTCTGCCTCCAAAAGATTTCCTAAGCACTAGTGTTTTAAGGAACAGGTTAAAAAGAGAATCCTAATGTGATTTCTTGATAATGGGTGTGTTCCTCATCTTCTCCTACTGTCTAAATTCTTCTCCATGGCTGGACCCCCAAATAATATTCCTTGACGTGCTAAGGGGTATCTAGGGAGTGGGATAGGTTTAATAACTACCCTAACCCTAACGCGTACCCTAACCCTAACCCCTACCCTAACCCTAACACGAACCCTAATCCTAACCCGTACCCTAAACCGAGCCCTAACCTTCAAACTAACCCTAACCCTAACCCTAACCCATACCCTACGCCATACACGAACCCGTACCCGAACCCGTACCCTAAGCCGTACCCTAACCCTAACCCTAACCCTAACCCTAACCCTAAGCTACCCTTGACTGCTTCTGCCTCCAATAGATTTCCTAAGCACTAGTGTTTTAAGGAACAGGTTAAAAAGAGAATCCTAATGTGATTTCTTGATAATGGGTGTGTTCCTTATCTTCTCCTAGTGTCTAAACTCTTCTCCATGGCTGGACACCCAAATAATATTCCTTGACGTGCTAAGGGGTATCTAGAGAGTGGGATAGGTTTAATAACTACACTAACCCTAACGCGTACCTTAACCCTAACCCCTACCCTAACCCTAACACGTACCCTAATACTAACCCGTACCCTACACCGAGCCCTAACCCTCAAACTAACCCTAACCCTAACCCTAACCCATATCGTATGCCATACCCAAACCCGTACCCGAACCCTTACCCGAACCCGTACCCTAAGCCGTACCCTAACCCAAACCCTAACCCTAAGCTACCCTTGACTTCTTCTGCCTCCAATAGATTTCCTAAGCACTAGTGTTTTAAGGAACAGGTAAAAAAGAGAATCCTAATGTGATTTATTGATAATGGGTGTGTTCCTTATCTTCTCCTAGTGTCTAAACTCTTCTCCATGGCTGGACCCCCAAATAATATTCCTTGACGTGCTAAGGGGTATCTAGAGAGTGGGATAGGTTTAATAACTACCCTAACCCTAACGCGTACCCTAACCCTAACCCCTACCCTAACCCTAACACGTACCCTAATCCTAACCCGTAACCTAAACCGAGCCCTAACCCTCAAACTAACCCTAAACCTAACCCATACCCTACGCCGTACCCGAACCCGTACCCGAACCCGTACCCTAAGCCGTACCCTAACCCCAACCCTAACCCTAAGCTACCCTTGACTGCTTCTGCCTCCAATAGATTTCCTAAGCACTAGTGTTTTAAGGAACAGGTTAAAAAGAGAATCCTAATGTAATTTCTTGATAATGGGTGTGTTCCTTATCTTCTCCTAGTGTCTAAACTCTTCTCCATGGCTGGACCCCCAAATAATATTCCTTGACGTGCTAAGGGGTATCTAGAGAGTGGGATAGGTTTAATAACTACCCTAACCCTAACGCGTACCCTAACCCTAACCCCTACCCTAACCCTAACACGTACCCTAATCCTAACCCGTACCCTAAACCGAGCCCTAACCTTCAAACTAACCCTAACCCTAACCCATACCCTACGCCATACACGAACCCGTACCCGAAACCGTACCCTAAGCCGTACCCTAACCCTAACCCTAACCCTAAACCTAACCCTAACCCTAAGCTACCCTTGACTGCTTCTGCCTCCAATAGATTTCCTAAGCACTAGTGTTTTAAGGAACAGGTTAAAAAGAGAATCCTAATGTGATTTCTTGATAATGGGTGTGTTCCTTATCTTCTCCTAGTGTCTAAACTCTTCTCCATGGCTGGACACCCAAATAATATTCCTTGACGTGCTAAGGGGTATCTAGAGAGTGGGATAGGTTTAATAACTACCCTAACCCTAACGCGTACCCTAACCCTAACACGTACCCTAATCCTAACCCGTACCCTAAACCGAGCCCTAACCCTCAAACTAACCCTAAACCTAACCCTAACCCATACCCTACGCCGTACCCGAACCCGTACCCGAACCCGTACCCTAAGCCGTACCCTAAAGCTAACCCTAACCCTAACCCTAACCCTAACCCTAAGCTACCCTTGACTGCTTCTGCCTCCAATAGATTTCCTAAGCACTAGTGTTTTAAGGAACAGGTTAAAAAGAGAATCCTAATGTGATTTATTGATAATGGGTGTGTTCCTTATCTTCTCCTAGTGTCTAAACTCTTCTCCATGGCTGGACACCCAAATAATATTCCTTGACGTGCTAAGGGGTATCTAGAGAGTGGGATAGGTTTAATAACTACCCTAACCGTAACGCGTACCCTAACCCTAACCCCTACCCTAACCCTAACACGTACCCTAATCCTAACCCGTAACCTAAACCGAGCCCTAACCCTCAAACTAACCCTAACCCTAAACCTAACCCATACCCTACGGCGTACCCGAACCCGTACCCGAACCCGTACCCGAACCCGTACCCTAAGCCGTACCCTAACCCTAACCCTAACCCTAAGCTACCCTTGACTGCTTCTGCCTCCAATAGATTTCCTAAGCACTAGTGTTTTAAGGAACAGGTTAAAAAGAGAATCCTAATGTGATTTCTTGATAATGGGTGTGTTCCTTATCTTCTCCTAGTGTCTAAACTCTTCTCCAAGGCTGGACCCCCAAATAATATTCCTTGACGTGCTAAGGGGTATCTAGAGAGTGGGATAGGTTTAATAACTACCCTAACCCTAACGCGTACCCTTACCCTAACACGTACCCTAATCCTAACCCGTACCCTAAACCGAGCCCTAACCCTCAAACTAACCCTAACCCTAACCCTAACCCATACCCTACGCCGTACCCGAACCCGTACCCGAACCCGTACCCTAAGCCGAACCCTAAAGCTAACCCTAACCCTAACCCTAACCCTAACCCTAAGCTACCCTTGACTGCTTCTGCCTCCAATAGATTTCCTAAGCACTAGTGTTTTAAGGAACAGGTTAAAAAAAGAATCCTAATGTGATTTCTTGATAATGGGTGTGTTCCTCATCTTCTCCTAGTGTCTAAACTCTTCTCCATGGCTGGACCCCCAAATAATATTCCTTGACGTGCTAAGGGCTATCTAGGGAGTGGGATAGGTTTAATAACTACCCTAACCCTAACGCGTACCCTAACCCTAACCCCTACCCTAACCCTAAGACGTACCCTAATCCTAACCCGTACCCTAAACCGAGCCCTAACCCTCAAACTAACCCTAACCCTAACCCTAACCCATACCCTACGCCATACCCGAACCCGTACCCGAACCCGTACCCTAAGCCGTACCCTAACCCTAACCCTAACCCTAAGCTACCCTTGACTGCTTCTGCCTCCAATAGATTTCCTAAGCACTAGTGTTTTAAGGAACAGGTTAAAAAGAGAATCCTAATGTGATTTCTTGATAATGGGTGTGTTCCTTATCTTCTCCTTGTGTCTAAACTCTTCTCCATGGCTGGACCCCCAAATAATATTCCTTGACGTGCTAAGGGGTATCTAGAGAGTGGGATAGGTTTAATAACTAACTTAACCCTAACGCGTACCCTAAACCTAACCCCTACCCTAACCCTAAGACGTACCCTAATCCTAACCCGTACCCTAAACCGAGCCCTAACCTACAAACTAACCCTAACACTAACCCTAACCCATACCCTACGCCGTACCCGAACCCGTACCCGAACCCGTACCCTAAGCCATACCCTAACCCTAACCCTAACCGTAACCCTAACCCTAAGCTACCCTTGACTGCTTCTGCCTCCAATAGATTTCCTAAGCACTAGTGTATTAAGGAACAGGTTAAAAAGAGAATCCTAATGTGATTTCAGGATAATGGGTGTGTTCCTTATCTTCTCCTAGTGTCTAAACTCTTCTCCATGGCTGGACCCCCAAATAATATTCCTTGACGTGCTAAGGGGTATCTAGAGAGTGGGATAGGTTTAATAACTACGCTAACCCTAACGCGTACCCTAACCCTAACCCCTACCCTAACCCTAACACGAACCCTAATCCTAACCCGTACCCTAAACCGAGCCCTAACCTTCAAACTAACCCTAACCCTAACCCAAACCCATACACTACGCCGTACACGAACCCGTACCCGAACCCGTACCCTAAGCCGTGTCCTAACCCTAGCCCTAACCCTAACCCTATCCCTAAGCTACCCTTGACTGCTTCTGCCTCCAATAGATTTCCTAAGCACTAGTGTTTTAAGGAACAGGTTAAAAAGAGAATCCTAATGTGATTTCTTGATAATGGGTGTGTTCCTTATCTTCTCCTAGTGTCTAAACTCTTCTCCATGGCTGGACCCCCAAATAATATTCCTTGACGTGCTAAGGGGTATCTAGAGAGTGGGATAGGTTTAATAACTACCCTAACCCTAACGCGTACCCTAACCCTAACCCCTACCCTAACCCTAACACGTACCCTAATCTTAACCCGTAACCTAAACCGAGCCCTAACCCTCAAACTAACCCTAACCCTAAACCTAACCCATACCCTACGCCGTACCCGAACCCGTACCCGAACCCGTACCCGAACCCGTACCCTAAGCCGTACCCTAACCCTAACCCTAACCCTAAGCTACCCTTGACTGCTTCTGCCTCCAATAGATTTCCTAAGCACTAGTGTTTTAAGGAACAGGTTAAAAAGAGAATCCTAATGTGATTTCTTGATAATGGGTGTGTTCCTTATCTTCTCCTAGTGTCTAAACTCTTCTCCATGGCTGGACCCCCAAATAATATTCCTTGACGTGCTAAGGGGTATCTAGAGAGTGGGATAGGTTTAATAACTACCCTAACCCTAACGCGTACCCTAACCCTAACCCCTACCCTAACCCTAACATGTACCCTAATCCTAACCCGTACCCTAAACGGAGCCCTAACCCTCAAACTAACCCTAACCCTAACCCTAACCCATACCCTACGCCGTACCCGAACCCGTACCCGAACCCGTACCCTAAGCCATACGCTAACCCTAACCCTCACCGTACCCCTAACCCTAAGCTACCCTTGACTGCTTCTGCCTCCAATAGATTTCCTAAGCACTAGTGTATTAAGGAACAGGTTAAAAAGAGAATCCTAATGTGATTTCAGGATAATGGGTGTGTTCCTTATCTTCTCCTAGTGTCTAAACTCTTCTCCATGGCTGGACCCCCAAATAATATTCCTTGACGTGCTAAGGGGTATCTAGAGAGTGGGATAGGTTTAATAACTACCCTAACCCTAACGCGTACCCTAACCCTAACCCCTACCCTAACCCTAACACGAACCCTAATCCTAACCCGTACCCTAAACCGAGCCCTAACCTTCAAACTAACCCTAACCCTAACCCTAACCCATACCCTACGCCGTACACGAACCCGAACCCGAACCCGTACCCTAAGCCGTACCCTAACCCTAACCCTAACCCTAAGCTACCCTTGACTGCTTCTGCCTCCAATAGATTTCCTAAGCACTAGTGTATTAAGGAACAGGTTAAAAAGAGAATCCTAATGTGATTTCTTGATAATGGGTGTGTTCCTTATCTGCTCCTAGTGTCTAAACTCTTCTCCATGGCTGGACCCCCAAATAATATTCCTTGACGTGCTAAGGGTTATCTAGAGAGTGGGATAGGTTTAATAACTACCCTAACCCTAACGCGTACCCTAACCCTAACCCCTACCCTAACCCTAACACGTACCCTAATCCTAACCCGTACCCTAAACCGAGCCCTAACCTTCAAACTAACCCTAACCCTAACCCATACCCTACGCCATACACGAACCCGTACCCGAAACCGTACCCTAAGCCGTACCCTACCCCTAACCCTAACCCTAAACCTAACCCTAACCCTAAGCTACCCTTGACTGCTTCTGCCTCCAATAGTTTTCCTAAGCACTAGTGTTTTAAGGAACAGGTTAAAAAGAGAATCCTAATGTGATTTCTTGATAATGGGTGTGTTCCTTATCTTCTCCTAGTGTCTAAACTCTTCTCCATGGCTGGACACCCAAATAATATTCCTTGACGTGCTAAGGGGTATCTAGAGAGTGGGATAGGTTTAATAACTACCCTAACCCTAACGCGTACCCTAACCCTAACACGTACCCTAATCCTAACCCGTACCCTAAACCGAGCCCTAACCCTCAAACTATCCCTAAACCTAACCCTAACCCATACCCTACGCCGTACCCGAACCCGTACCCGAACCCGTACCCTAAGCCGTACCCTAAAGCTAACCCTAACCCTAACCCTAACCCTAACCCTAAGCTACCCTTGACTGCTTCTGCCTCCAATAGGTTTCCTAAGCACTAGTGTTTTAAGGAACAGGTTAAAAAGAGAATCCTAATGTGATTTCTTGATAATGGGTGTGTTCCTCATCTTCTCCTAGTGTCTAAACTCTTCTCCATGGCTGGACCCCCAAATAATATTCCTTGACGTGCTAAGGGTTATCTAGAGAGTGGGATAGGTTTAATAACTACCCTAACCCTAACGCGTACCCTAACCCTAACCCCTACCCTAACCCTAAGACGTACCCTAATCCTAACCCGTAACCTAAACCGAGCCCTAACCCTCAAACTAACCCTAACCCTAACCCTAACCCATACCCTACGCCATATCCGAACCCGTACCCGAACCCGTACACTAAGCCGTACCCTAACCCTAACCCTAACCCTAACCCTAAACCTAAACCTAACCCTAACCCTAAGCTACCCTTCACTGCTTCTGCCTCCAATAGATTTCCTAAGCACTAGTGTATTAAGGAACAGGTTAAAAAGAGAATCCTAATGTGATTTCAGGATAATGGGTGTGTTCCTTATCTTCTCCTACTGTCTAAACTCTTCTCCATGGCTGGACCCCCAAATAATATTCCTTGACGTGCTAAGGGGTATCTAGGGAGTGGGATAGGTTTAATAACTACCCTAACCCTAACGCGTACCCTAACCCTAACCCCTACCCTAACCCTAACACGAACCCTAATCCTAACCCGTACCCTAAACCGAGCCCTAACCTTCAAACTAACCCTAACCCATATCGTACGCCATACCCAAACCCGTACCCGAACCCGTACCCGAACCCGTACCCTAAGCCGTACCCTAACCCAAACCCTAACCCTAAGCTACCCTTGACTGCTTCTGCCTCCAATAGATTTCCTAAGCACTAGTGTTTTAAGGAACAGGTTAAAAAGAGAATCCTAATGTGATTTATTGATAATGGGTGTGTTCCTTATCTTCTCCTAGTGTCTAAACTCTTCTCCATGGCTGGACACCCAAATAATATTCCTTGACGTGCTAAGGGGTATCTAGAGAGTGGGATAGGTTTAATAACTACCCTAACCCTAACGCGTACCCTAACCCTAACCCCTACCCTAACCCTAACACGTACCCTAATCCTAACCCGTAACCTAAACCGAGCCCTAACCCTCAAACTAACCCTAACCCTAAACCTAACCCATACCCTACGCCGTACCCGAACCCGTACCCGAACCCGTACCCGAACCCGTACCCTAAGCCGTACCCTAACCCTAACCCTAACCCTAAGCTACCCTTGACTGCTTCTGCCTCCAATAGATTTCCTAAGCACTAGTGTTTTAAGGAACAGGTTAAAAAGAGAATCCTAATGTGATTTCTTGATAATGGGTGTGTTCCTTATCTTCTCCTAGTGTCTAAACTCTTCTCCATGGCTGGACCCCCAAATAATATTCCTTGACGTGCTAAAGGGTATCTAGAGAGTGGGATAGGTTTAATAACTACCCTAACCCTAACGCGTACCCTAACCCTAACCCCTACACTAACCCTAACACGTACCCTAATCCTAACCCGTACCCTAAACCGAGCCCTAACCTTCAAACTAACCCTAACCCTAACCCATACCCTACGCCGTACACGAACCCGTACCCGAAACCGTACCCTAAGCCGTACCCTAACCCTAACCCTAACCCTAAACCTAACCCTAACCCTAAGCTACCCTTTACTGCTTCTGCCTCCAATAGATTTCCTAAGAACTAGTGTTTTAAGGAACAGGTTAAAAAGAGAATCCTAATGTGATTTCTTGATAATGGGTGTGTTCCTTATCTTCTCCTAGTGTCTAAACACTTCTCCATGGCTGGACACCCAAATAATATTCCTTGACGTGCTAAGGGGTATCTAGAGAGTGGGATAGGTTTAATAACTACCCTAACCCTAACGCGTACCCTAACCCTAACACGTACCCTAATCCTAACCCGTACCCTAAACCGAGCCCTAACCCTCAAACTAACCCTAACCCTAACCCTAACCCATACCCTACGCCGTACCCGAACCCGTACCCGAACCCGTACCCTAAGCCGTACCCTAAAGCTAACCCTAACCCTAACCCTAACCCTAACCCTAAGCTACCCTTGACTGCTTCTGCCTCCAATAGATTTCCTAAGCACTAGTGTTTTAAGGAACAGGTTAAAAAGAGAATCCTAATGTGATTTCTTGATAATGGGTGTGTTCCTCATCTTCTCCTAGTGTCTAAACTCTTCTCCATGGCTGGACCCCCAAATAATATTCCTTGACGTGCTAAGGGCTATCTAGGGAGTGGGATAGGTTTAATAACTACCCTAACCCTAACGCGTACCCTAACCCTAACCCCTACCCTAACCCTAAGACGTACCCTAATCCTAACCCGTATCCTAAACCGAGCCCTAACCCTCAAACTAACCCTAACCTTAACCCTAACCCATACCCTACGCCATACCCGAACCCGTATCCGAACCCGTACACTAAGCCGTACCCTAACCCTAACCGTAACCCTAACCCTAAACCTAAACCTAACCCTAACCCTAAGCTACCCTTGACTGCTTCTGCCTCCAATAGATTTCCTAAGCACTAGTGTATTAAGGAACAGGTTAAAAAGAGAATCCTAATGTGTATTCAGGATAATGGGTGTGTTCCTTATCTTCTCCTACTGTCTAAACTCTTCTCCATGGCTGGACCCCCAAATAATATTCCTTGACGTGCTAAGGGGTATCTAGGGAGTGGGATAGGTTTAATAACTACCCTAACCCTAACGCGTACCCTAACCCTAACCCCTACCCTAACCCTAACACGAACCCTAATCCTAACCCGTACCCTAAACCGAGCCCTAACCTTCAAACTAACCCTAACCCTAACCCTAACCCATACCCTACGCCGTACACGAACCCGTACACGAACCCGTACCCTAAGCCGTACCCTAACCCTAACCCTAACCCTAAGCTACCCTTGACTGCTTCTGCCTCCAATAGATTTCCTAAGCACTAGTGTTTTAAGGAACAGGTTAAAAAGAGAATCCTAATGTGATTTCTTGATAATGGGTGTGTTCCTTATCTTCTCCTAGTGTCTAAACTCTTCTCCATGGCTGGACCCCCAAATAATATTCCTTGACGTGCTAAGGGGTATCTAGAGAGTGGGATAGGTTTAATAACTACCCTAACCCTAACGCGTACCCTAAACCTAACCCCTACCCTAACCCTAACACGTACCCTAATCCTAACCCGTACCCTAAACCGAGCCCTAACCCTCAAACTAACCCTAACCCTAACCCTAACACATACCCTACGCCGTACCCGAACCCGTACCCGAACCCGTACCCTAAGCCATACCCTAACCCTAACCCTAACCGTAACCCTAACCCTAAGCTACCCTTGACTGCTTCTGCCTCCAATAGATTTCCTAAGCACTCGTGTATTAAGGAACAGGTTAAAAAGAGAATCCTAATGTGATTTCAGGATAATGGGTGTGTTCCTTATCTTCTCATAGTGTCTAAACTCTTCTCCATGGCTGGACCCCCAAATAATATTCCTTGACGTGCTAAGGGGTATCTAGAGAGTGGGATAGGTTTAATAACTACGCTAACCCTAACGCGTACCCTAACCCTATCCCCTACCCTAACCCTAACACGAAACCTAATCCTAACCCGTACCCTAAACCGAGCCCTAACCTTCAAACTAACCCTAACCCTAACCCAAACCCATACACTACGCCGTACACGAACCCGTACCCGAACCCGTACCCTAAGCCGTTTCCTAACCCTAGCCCTAACCCTAACCCTAACCCTAAGCTACCCTTGACTGCTTCTGCCTCCAATAGATTTCCTAAGCACTAGTGATTTAAGGAACAGGTTAAAAAGAGAATCCTAATGTGATTTCCTGATAATGGGTGTGTTCCTTATCTTCTCCTAGTGTCTAAACTCTTCTCCATGGCTGGACCCTCAAATAATATTCCTTGACGTGCTAAGGGGTATCTAGAGAGTGGGATAGGTTTAATAACTACCCTAACCCTAACGCGTACCCTAACCCTAACCCCTACACTAACCCTAACACGTACCCTAATCCTAACCCGTACCCTAAACCGAGCCCTAACCTTCAAACTAACCCTAACCCTAACCCATACCCTACGCCGTACACGAACCCGTACCCGAAACCGTACCCTAAGCCGTACCCTAACCCTAACCCTAACCCTAAACCTAACCCTAACCCTAAGCTACCCTTGACTGCTTCTGCCTCCAATAGATTTCCTAAGAACTAGTGTTTTAAGGAACAGGTTAAAAAGAGAATCCTAATGTGATTTCTTGATAATGGGTGTGTTCCTTATCTTCTCCTAGTGTCTAAACACTTCTCCATGGCTGGACACCCAAATAATATTCCTTGACGTGCTAAGGGGTATCTAGAGAGTGGGATAGGTTTAATAACTACCCTAACCCTAACGCGTACCCTAACCCTAACACGTACCCTAATCCTAACCCGTACCCTAAACCGAGCCCTAACCCTCAAACTAACCCTAACCCTAACCCTAACCCATACCCTACGCCGTACCCGAACCCGTACCCGAACCCGTACCCTAAGCCGTACCCTAAAGCTAACCCTAACCCTAACCCTAACCCTAACCCTAAGCTACCCTTGACTGCTTCTGCCTCCAATAGATTTCCTAAGCACTAGTGTTTTAAGGAACAGGTTAAAAAGAGAATCCTAATGTGATTTCTTGATAATGGGTGTGTTCCTCATCTTCTCCTAGTGTCTAAACTCTTCTCCATGGCTGGACCCCCAAATAATATTCCTTGACGTGCTAAGGGCTATCTAGGGAGTGGGATAGGTTTAATAACTACCCTAACCCTAACGCGTACCCTAACCCTAACCCCTACCCTAACCCTAAGACGTACCCTAATCCTAACCCGTATCCTAAACCGAGCCCTAACCCTCAAACTAACCCTAACCTTAACCCTAACCCATACCCTACGCCATACCCGAACCCGTACCCGAACCCGTACACTAAGCCGTACCCTAACCCTAACCGTAACCCTAACCCTAAACCTAAACCTAACCCTAACCCTAAGCTACCCTTGACTGCTTCTGCCTCCAATAGATTTCCTAAGCACTAGTGTATTAAGGAACAGGTTAAAAAGAGAATCCTAATGTGTATTCAGGATAATGGGTGTGTTCCTTATCTTCTCCTACTGTCTAAACTCTTCTCCATGGCTGGACCCCCAAATAATATTCCTTGACGTGCTAAGGGGTATCTAGGGAGTGGGATAGGTTTAATAACTACCCTAACCCTAACGCGTACCCTAACCCTAACCCCTACCCTAACCCTAACACGAACCCTAATCCTAACCCGTACCCTAAACCGAGCCCTAACCTTCAAACTAACCCTAACCCTAACCCTAACCCATACCCTACGCCGTACACGAACCCGTACCCGAACCCGTACCCTAAGCCGTACCCTAACCCTAACCCTAACCCTAAGCTACCCTTGACTGCTTCTGCCTCCAATAGATTTCCTAAGCACTAGTGTTTTAAGGAACAGGTTAAAAAGAGAATCCTAATGTGATTTCTTGATAATGGGTGTGTTCCTTATCTTCTCCTAGTGTCTAAACTCTTCTCCATGGCTGGACCCCCAAATAATATTCCTTGACGTGCTAAGGGGTATCTAGAGAGTGGGATAGGTTTAATAACTACCCTAACCCTAACGCGTACCCTAAACCTAACCCCTACCCTAACACTAACACGTACCCTAATCCTAACCCGTACCCTAAACCGAGCCCTAACCCTCAAACTAACCCTAACCCTAACCCTAACACATACCCTACGCCGTACCCGAACCCGTACCCGAACCCGTACCCTAAGCCATACCCTAACCCTAACCCTAACCGTAACCCTAACCCTAAGCTACCCTTGACTGCTTCTGCCTCCAATAGATTTCCTAAGCACTCGTGTATTAAGGAACAGGTTAAAAAGAGAATCCTAATGTGATTTCAGGATAATGGGTGTGTTCCTTATCTTCTCATAGTGTCTAAACTCTTCTCCATGGCTGGACCCCCAAATAATATTCCTTGACGTGCTAAGGGGTATCTAGAGAGTGGGATAGGTTTAATAACTACGCTAACCCTAACGCGTACCCTAACCCTATCCCCTACCCTAACCCTAACACGAACCCTAATCCTAACCCGTACCCTAAACCGAGCCCTAACCTTCAAACTAACCCTAACCCTAACCCAAACCCATAAACTACGCCGTACACGAACCCGTACCCGAACCCGTACCCTAAGCCGTGTCCTAACCCTAGCCCTAACCCTAACCCTAACCCTAAGCTACCCTTGACTGCTTCTGCCTCCAATAGATTTCCTAAGCACTAGTGATTTAAGGAACAGTTTAAAAAGAGAATCCTAATGTGATTTCCTGATAATGGGTGTGTTCCTTATCTTCTCCTAGTGTCTAAACTCTTCTCCATGGCTGGACCCTCAAATAATATTCCTTGACGTGCTAAGGGGTATCTAGAGAGTGGGATAGGTTTAATAACTACCCTAACCCTAACGCGTACCCTAACCCTAACCCCTACCCTAACCCTAACACGTACCCTAATCTTAACCCGTAACCTAAACCGAGCCCTAACCCTCAAACTAACCCTAACCCTAAACCTAACCCATACCCTACGCCGTACCCGAACCCGTACCCGAACCCGTACCCGAACCCGTACCCTAAGCCGTACCCTAACCCTAACCCTAACCCTAAGCTACCCTTGACTGCTTCTGCCTCCAATAGATTTCCTAAGCACTAGTGTTTTAAGGAACAGGTTAAAAAGAGAATCCTAATGTGATTTCTTGATAATGGGTGTGTTCCTTATCTTCTCCTAGTGTCTAAACTCTTCTCCATGGCTGGACCCCAAAATAATATTCCTTGACGTGCTAAGGGGTATCTAGAGAGTGGGATAGGTTTAATAACTACCCTAACCCTAACGCGTACCCTAACCCTAACCCCTACCCTAACCCTAACATGTACCCTAATCCTAACCCGTACCCTAAACGGAGCCCTAACCCTCAAACTAACCCTAACCCTAACCCTAACCCATACCCTACGCCGTACCCGAACCCGTACCCGAACCCGTACCCTAAGCCATACGCTAACCCTAACCCTCACCGTAACCCTAACCCTAAGCTACCCTTGACTGCTTCTGCCTCCAATAGATTTCCTAAGCACTAGTGTATTAAGGAACAGGTTAAAAAGAGAATCCTAATGTGATTTCAGGATAATGGGTGTGTTCCTTATCTTCTCCTACTGTCTAAATTCTTCTCCATGGCTGGACCCCCAAATAATATTCCTTGACGTGCTAAGGGGTATCTAGGGAGTGGGATAGGTTTAATAACTACCCTAAACCTAACGCGTACCCTAACCCTAACCCCTACCCTAACCCTAACACGAACCCTAATCCTAACCCGTACCCTAAACCGAGCCCTAACCTTCAAACTAACCCTAACCCTAACCCTAACCCATACCATACGCCGTACACGAACCCGTACCCGAACCCGTACCCTAAGCCGTACCCTAACCCTAACCCTAACCCTAACCCCAACCCTAAGCTACCCTTGACTGCTTCTGCCTCCAATAGATTTCCTAAGCACTAGTGTTTTAAGGAACAGGTTAAAAAGAGAATCCTAATGTGATTTCTTGATAATGGGTGTGTTCCTTATCTTCTCCTAGTGTCTAAACTCTTCTCCATGGCTGGACACCCAAATAATATTCCTTGACGTGCTAAGGGGTATCTAGAGAGTGGGATAGGTTTAATAACTACCCTAACCCTAACGCGTACCCTAACCCTAACCCCTACCCTAACCCTAACACGTACCCTAATCCTAACCCGTACCCTACACCGAGCCCTAACCCTCAAACTAACCCTAACCCTAACCCTAACCCATATCGTACGCCATACCCAAACCCGTACCCGAACCCGTACCCGAACCCAAACCCTAACCCTAAGCTACCCTTGACTGCTTCTGCCTCCAATAGATTTCCTAAGCACTAGTGTTTTAAGGAACAGGTTAAAAAAAGAATCCTAATGTGATTTATTGATAATGGGTGTGTTCCTTATCTTCTCCTAGTGTCTAAACTCTTCTCCATGGCTGGACCCCCAAATAATATTCCTTGACGTGCTAAGGGGTATCTAGAGAGTGGGATAGGTTTAATAACTACCCTAACCCTAACGCGTACCCTAACCCTAACCCCTACCCTAACCCTAACACGTACCCTAATCCTAACCCGTAACCTAAACCGAGCCCTAACCCTCAAACTAACCCTAACCCTAAACCTAACCCATACCCTACGCCGTAACCGAACCCGTAACCGAACCCGTACCCGAACCCGTACCCGAACCCGTACCCTAACCCTAACCCTAACCCTAAGCTACCCTTGACTGCTTCTTCCTCCAATAGATTTCCTAAGCACTAGTGTTTTAAGGAACAGGTTAAAAAGAGAATCCTAATGTGATTTCTTGATAATGGGTGTGTTCCTTATTTTCTCCTAGTGTCTAAACTCTTCTCCATGGCTGGACCCCCAAATAATATTCCTTGACGTGCTAAGGGGTATCTAGAGAGTGGGATAGGTTTAATAACTACCCTAACCCTAACGCGTACCCTAACCCTAACCCCTACCCTAACCCTAACCCGTACCCTAATCCTAACCCGTACCCTAAACCGAGCCCTAAACTTCAAACTAACCCTAACCCTAACCCATACCCTACGCCGTACACTAACCCGTACCCGAAACCGTACCCTAATCCGTACCCTAACCCTAACCCTAACCCTAAACCTAACCCTAACCCTAAGCTACCCTTGACTGCTTCTGCCTCCAATAGATTTCCTAAGCACTAGTGTTTTAAGGAACAGGTTAAAAAGAGAATCCTAATGTGATTTCTTGATAATGGGTGTGTTCCTTATCTTCTCCTAGTGTCTAAACTCTTCTCCATGGCTGGACACCCAAATAATATTCCTTGACGTGCTAAGGGGTATCTAGAGAGTGGGATAGGTTTAATAACTACCCTAACCCTAACGCGTACCCTAACCCTAACACGTACCCTAATCCTAACCCGTACACTAAACCGAGCCCTAACCCTCAAACTAACCCTAAACCTAACCCTAACCCATACCCTACGCCGTACCCGAACCCGTACCCGAACCCGTACCCTAAGCCGAACCCTAAAGCTAACCCTAACCCTAACCCTAACCCTAAGCTACCCTTGACTGTTTCTGCCTCCAATAGATTTCCTAAGCACTAGTTTTTTAAGGAACAGGTTAAAAAGAGAATCCTAATGTGATTTCTTGATAATGGGTGTGTTCCTTATCTTCTCCTAGTGTCTAAACTCTTCTCCATGGCTGGACACCCAAATAATATTCCTTGACGTGCTAAGGGGTATCTAGAGAGTGGGATAGGTTTAATAACTACCCTAACCCTAACGCGTACCCTAACCCTAACCCCTACCCTAACCCTAACACGTACCCTAATCCTAACCCGTACCCTACACCGAGCCCTAACCCTCAAACTAACCCTAACCCTAACCCTAACCCATATCGTATGCCATACCCAAACCCGTACCCGAACCCGTACCCGAACCCGTACCCTAAGCCGTACCCTAACCCAAACCCTAACCCTAAGCTACCCTTGACTGCTTCTGCCTCCAATAGATTTCCTAAGCACTAGTGTTTTAAGGAACAGGTTAAAAAGAGAATCCTAATGTGATTTTTAATAATGGGTGTGTTCCTTATCTTCTCCTAGTGTCTAAACTCTTCTCCATGGCTGGACCCCCAAATAATATTCCTTGACGTGCTAAGGGGTATCTAGAGAGTGGGATAGGTTTAATAACTACCCTAACCCTAACGCGTACCCTAACCCTAACCCCTACCCTAACCCTAACACGTACCCTAATCCTAACCCGTAACCTAAACCGAGCCCTAACCCTCAAACTAACCCTAACCCTAAACCTAACCCATACCCTACGCCGTACCCGAACCCGTACCCGAACCCGTACCCTAAGCCGTACCCTAACCCTAACCCTAACCCTAAGCTACCCTTGACTGCTTCTGCCTCCAATAGATTTCCTAAGCACTAGTGTTTTAAGGAACAGGTTAAAAAGAGAATCCTAATGTGATTTCTTGATAATGGGTGTGTTCCTTATCTTCTCCTAGTGTCTAAACTCTTCTCCATGGCTGGACCCCCAAATAATATTCCTTGACGTGCTAAGGGGTATCTAGAGAGTGGGATAGGTTTAATAACTACCCTAACCCTAACGCGTACCCTAACCCTAACCCCTACCCTAACCCTAACACGTACCCTAATCCTAACCCGTACCCTAAACCGAGCCCTAACCTTCAAACTAACCCTAACCCTAACCCATACCCTTCGCCATACACGAACCCGTACCCGAAACCGTACCCTAAGCCGTACCATAACCCTAACCCTAACCCTAACCCTAACCCTAACCCTAAGCTACCCTTGACTGCTTCTGCCTCCAATAGATTTCCTAAGCACTAGTGTTTTAAGGAACAGGTTAAAAAGAGAATCCTAATGTGATTTCTTGATAATGGGTGTGTTCCTTATCTTCTCCTAGTGTCTAAACTCTTCTCCATGGCTGGACACCCAAATAATATTCCTTGACGTGCTAAGGGGTATCTAGAGAGTGGGATAGGTTTAATAACTACCCTAACCCTAACGCGTACCCTAACCCTAACCCCTACCCTAACCCTAACACGTACCCTAATCCTAACCCGTACCCTACACCGAGCCCTAACCCTCAAACTAACCCTAACCCTAACCCTAACCCATATCGTATGCCATACCCAAACCCGTACCCGAACCCGTACCCGAACCCGTACCCTAAGCCGTACCCTAACCCAAACCCTAACCCTAAGCTACCCTTGACTGCTTCTGCCTCCAATAGATTTCCTAAGCACTAGTGTTTTAAGGAACAGGTTAAAAAGAGAATCCTAATGTGATTTTTAATAATGGGTGTGTTCCTTATCTTCTCCTAGTGTCTAAACTCTTCTCCATGGCTGGACCCCCAAATAATATTCCTTGACGTGCTAAGGGGTATCTAGAGAGTGGGATAGGTTTAATAACTACCCTAACCCTAACGCGTACCCTAACCCTAACCCCTACCCTAACCCTAACACGTACCCTAATACTAACCCGTAACCTAAACCGAGCCCTAACCCTCAAACTAACCCTAACCCTAACCCTAACCCTAACCCTAACCCTAACCCTAACCCTAACCCTAACCCTAACCCTAACCCTAACCCTAAGCCGTACCCTAACCCTAACCCTAACCCTAAGCTACCCTTGACTGCTTCTGCCTCCAATAGATTTCCTAAGCACTAGTGTTTTAAGGAACAGATTAAAAAGAGAATCCTAATGTGATTTCTTGATAATGGGTGTGTTCCTTATCTTCTCCTAGTGTCTAAACTCTTCTCCATGGCTGGACACCCAAATAATATTCCTTGACGTGCTAAGGGGTATATAGAGAGTGGGATAGGTTTAATAACTACCCTAACCCTAACGCGTACCCTAACCCTAACACGTACCCTAATCCTAACCCGTACCCTAAACCGAGCCTTAACCCTCAAACTAACCCTAAACCTAACCCTAACCCATACCCTACGCCGTATCCGAACCCGTACCCGAACCCGTACCCTAAGCCGTACCCTAAAGCTAACCCTAACCCTAACCCTAACCCTAACCCTAAGCTACCCTTGACTGCTTCTGCCTCCAATAGATTTCCTAAGCACTAGTGTTTTAAGGAACAGGTTAAAAAGAGAATCCTAATGTGATTTCTTGATAATGGGTGTGTTCCTCATCTTCTCCTAGTGTCTAAACTCTTCTCCATGGCTGGACCCCCAAATAATATTCCTTGACGTGCTAAGGGTTATCTAGAGAGTGGGATAGGTTTAATAACTACCCTAACCCTAACGCGTACCCTAACCCTAACCCCTACCCTAACCCTAAGACGTACCCTAATCCTAACCCGTAACCTAAACCGAGCCCTAACCCTCAAACTAACCCTAACCCTAACCCTAACCCATACCCTACGCCATACCAGAACCCGTACCCGAACCCGTACACTAAGCCGTACCCTAACCCTAACCCTAACCCTAACCCTAAACCTAAACCTAACCCTAACCCTAAGCTACCCTTCACTGCTTCTGCCTCCAATAGATTTCCTAAGCACTAGTGTATTAAGGAACAGGTTAAAAAGAGAATCCTAATGTGATTTCAGGATAATGGGTGTGTTCCTTATCTTCTCCTACTGTCTAAACTCTTCTCCATGGCTGGTCCCCCAAATAATATTCCTTGACGTGCTAAGGGGTATCTAGGGAGTGGGATAGGTTTAATAACTACCCAAACCCTAACGCGTACCCTAACCCTAACCTCTACCCTAACCCTAACACGAACCCTAATCCTAACCCGTACCCTAAACCGAGCCCTAACCTTCAAACTAACCCTAACCCTAACCCTAACCCATACCATACGCCGTACACGAACCCGTACCCGAACCCGTACCCTAAGCCGTACCCTAACCCTAACCCTAACCCTAACCCCAACCCTAAGCTACCCTTGACTGCTTCTGCCTCCAATAGATTTCCTAAGCACTAGTGTTTTAAGGAACAGGTTAAAAAGAGAATCCTAATGTGATTTCTTGATAATGGGTGTGTTCCTTATCTTCTCCTAGTGTCTAAACTCTTCTCCATGGCTGGACACCCAAATAATATTCCTTGACGTGCTAAGGGGTATCTAGAGAGTGGGATAGGTTTAATAACTACCCTAACCCTAACGCGTACCCTAACCCTAACCCCTACCCTAACCCTAACACGTACCCTAATCCTAACCCGTACCCTACACCGAGCCCTAACCCTCAAACTAACCCTAACCATAACCCTAACCCATATCGTATGCCATACCCAAACCCGTACCCGAACCCGTACCCGAACCCGTACCCTAAGCCGTACCCTAACCCAAACCCTAACCCTAAGCTACCCTTGACTGCTTCTGCCTCCAATAGATTTCCTAAGCACTAGTGTTTTAAGGAACAGGTTAAAAAGAGAATCCTAATGTGATTTTTAATAATGGGTGTGTTCCTTATCTTCTCCTAGTGTCTAAACTCTTCTCCATGGCTGGACCCCCAAATAATATTCCTTGACGTGCTAAGGGGTATCTAGAGAGTGGGATAGGTTTAATAACTACCCTAACCCTAACGCGTACCCTAACCCTAACCCCTACCCTAACCCTAACACGTACCCTAATCCTAACCCGTAACCTAAACCGAGCCCTAACCCTCAAACTAACCCTAACCCTAAACCTAACCCATACCCTACGCCGTACCCGAACCCGTACCCGAACCCGTACCCTAAGCCGTACCCTAACCCTAACCCTAACCCTAAGCTACCCTTGACTGCTTCTGCCTCCAATAGATTTCCTAAGCACTAGTGTTTTAAGGAACAGGTTAAAAAGAGAATCCTAATGTGATTTCTTGATAATGGGTGTGTTCCTTATCTTCTCCTAGTGTCTAAACTCTTCTCCATGGCTGGACCCCCAAATAATATTCCTTGACGTGCTAAGGGGTATCTAGAGAGTGGGATAGGTTTAATAACTACCCTAACCCTAACGCGTACCCTAACCCTAACCCCTACCCTAACCCTAACACGTACCCTAATCCTAACCCGTACCCTAAACCGAGCCCTAACCTTCAAACTAACCCTAACCCTAACCCATACCCTTCGCCATACACGAACCCGTACCCGAAACCGTACCCTAAGCCGTACCATAACCCTAACCCTAACCCTAACCCTAACCCTAACCCTAAGCTACCCTTGACTGCTTCTGCCTCCAATAGATTTCCTAAGCACTAGTGTTTTAAGGAACAGGTTAAAAAGAGAATCCTAATGTGATTTCTTGATAATGGGTGTGTTCCTTATCTTCTCCTAGTGTCTAAACTCTTCTCCATGGCTGGACACCCAAATAATATTCCTTGACGTGCTAAGGGGTATCTAGAGAGTGGGATAGGTTTAATAACTACCCTAACCCTAACGCGTACCCTAACCCTAACCCCTACCCTAACCCTAACACGTACCCTAATCCTAACCCGTACCCTACACCGAGCCCTAACCCTCAAACTAACCCTAACCCTAACCCTAACCCATATCGTATGCCATACCCAAACCCGTACCCGAACCCGTACCCGAACCCGTACCCTAAGCCGTACCCTAACCCAAACCCTAACCCTAAGCTACCCTTGACTGCTTCTGCCTCCAATAGATTTCCTAAGCACTAGTGTTTTAAGGAACAGGTTAAAAAGAGAATCCTAATGTGATTTTTAATAATGGGTGTGTTCCTTATCTTCTCCTAGTGTCTAAACTCTTCTCCATGGCTGGACCCCCAAATAATATTCCTTGACGTGCTAAGGGGTATCTAGAGAGTGGGATAGGTTTAATAACTACCCTAACCCTAACGCGTACCCTAACCCTAACCCCTACCCTAACCCTAACACGTACCCTAATACTAACCCGTAACCTAAACCGAGCCCTAACCCTCAAACTAACCCTAACCCTAACCCTAACCCTAACCCTAACCCTAACCCTAACCCTAACCCTAACCCTAACCCTAACCCTAACCCTAAGCCGTACCCTAACCCTAACCCTAACCCTAAGCTACCCTTGACTGCTTCTGCCTCCAATAGATTTCCTAAGCACTAGTGTTTTAAGGAACAGATTAAAAAGAGAATCCTAATGTGATTTCTTGATAATGGGTGTGTTCCTTATCTTCTCCTAGTGTCTAAACTCTTCTCCATGGCTGGACACCCAAATAATATTCCTTGACGTGCTAAGGGGTATATAGAGAGTGGGATAGGTTTAATAACTACCCTAACCCTAACGCGTACCCTAACCCTAACACGTACCCTAATCCTAACCCGTACCCTAAACCGAGCCTTAACCCTCAAACTAACCCTAAACCTAACCCTAACCCATACCCTACGCCGTATCCGAACCCGTACCCGAACCCGTACCCTAAGCCGTACCCTAAAGCTAACCCTAACCCTAACCCTAACCCTAACCCTAAGCTACCCTTGACTGCTTCTGCCTCCAATAGATTTCCTAAGCACTAGTGTTTTAAGGAACAGGTTAAAAAGAGAATCCTAATGTGATTTCTTGATAATGGGTGTGTTCCTCATCTTCTCCTAGTGTCTAAACTCTTCTCCATGGCTGGACCCCCAAATAATATTCCTTGACGTGCTAAGGGTTATCTAGAGAGTGGGATAGGTTTAATAACTACCCTAACCCTAACGCGTACCCTAACCCTAACCCCTACCCTAACCCTAAGACGTACCCTAATCCTAACCCGTAACCTAAACCGAGCCCTAACCCTCAAACTAACCCTAACCCTAACCCTAACCCATACCCTACGCCATACCAGAACCCGTACCCGAACCCGTACACTAAGCCGTACCCTAACCCTAACCCTAACCCTAACCCTAAACCTAAACCTAACCCTAACCCTAAGCTACCCTTCACTGCTTCTGCCTCCAATAGATTTCCTAAGCACTAGTGTATTAAGGAACAGGTTAAAAAGAGAATCCTAATGTGATTTCAGGATAATGGGTGTGTTCCTTATCTTCTCCTACTGTCTAAACTCTTCTCCATGGCTGGTCCCCCAAATAATATTCCTTGACGTGCTAAGGGGTATCTAGGGAGTGGGATAGGTTTAATAACTACCCAAACCCTAACGCGTACCCTAACCCTAACCTCTACCCTAACCCTAACACGAACCCTAATCCTAACCCGTACCCTAAACCGAGCCCTAACCTTCAAACTAACCCTAACCCTAACCCTAACCCATACCCTACGCCGTACACGAACCCGTACCCGAACCCGTACCCTAAGCCGTACCCTAACCCTAACCCTAACCCTAAGCTACCCTTGACTGCTTCTGCCTCCAATAGATTTCCTAAGCACTAGTGTTTTAAGGAACAGGTTAAAAAGAGAATCCTAATGTGATTTCTTGATAATGGGTGTGTTCCTTATCTTCTCCTAGTGTCTAAACTCTTCTCCATGGCTGGACCCCCAAATAATATTCCTTGACGTGCTAAGGGGTATCTAGAGAGTGGGATAGGTTTAATAACTACCCTAACCCTAACGCGTACCCTAACCCTAAACCCTACCCTAACCCTAACACGTACCCTAATCCTAACCCGTACCCTACACCGAGCCCTAACCCTCAAACTAACCCTAACCCTAACCCTAACCCATATCGTACGCCATACCCGAACCCGTACCCGAACCCGTACCCGAACCCGTACCCTAAGCCGTACCCTAACCCAAACCCTAACCCTAAGCTACCCTTGACTGCTTCTGCCTCCAATAGATTTCCTAAGCACTAGTGTTTTAAGGAACAGGTTAAAAAGAGAATCCTAATGTGATTTATTGATAATGGGTGTGTTCCTTATCTTCTCCTAGTGTCTAAACTCTTCTCCATGGCTGGACCCCCAAATAATATTCCTTGACGTGCTAAAGGGTATCTAGAGAGTGGGATAGGTTTAATAACTACCCTAACCCTAATGCGTACCCTAACCCTAACCCCTACCCTAACCCTAACACGTACCCTAATCCTAACCCGTACCCTAAACCGAGCCCTAACCTTCAAACTAACCCTAACCCTAACCCATACCCTACGCCGTACCCGAACCCGTACCCGAACCCGTACCCTAAGCCGTACCCTAACGCTAACCCTAACCCTAACCCTAACCCTAACCCTAAGCTACCCTTGACTGCTTCTGCCTCCAATAGATTTCCTAAGCACTAGTGTTTTAAGGAACAGGTTAAAAAGAGAATCCTAATGTGATTTCTTGATAATGGGTGTGTTCCTCATCTTATCCTAGTGTCTAAACTCTTCTCCATGGCTGGACCCCCAAATAATATTCCTTGACGTGCTAAGGGCTATCTAGGGAGTGGGATAGGTTTAATAACTACCCTAACCCTAACGCGTACCCTAACCCTAACCCCTACCCTAACCCTAAGACGTACCCTAATCCTAACCCGTAACCTAAACCGAGCCCTAACCCTCAAACTAACCCTAACCCTAACCCTAACCCATACCCTACGCCATACCCGAACCCGTACCCGAACCCGTACCCTAAGCCGTACCCTAACCCTAACCCTGACCCTAAGCTACCCTTGACTGCTTCTGCCTCCAATAGATTTCCTTAGCACTAGTGTTTTAAGGAACAGGTTAAAAAGAGAATCCTAATGTGATTTCTTGATAATGGGTGTGTTCCTTATCTTCTCCTAGTGTCTAAACTCTTCTCCATGGCTGGACCCCCAAATAATATTCCTTGACGTGCTAAGTGGTATCTAGAGAGTGGGATAGGTTTAATAACTACCCTAACCCTAACGCGTACCCTAAACCTAACCCCTACCCTAACCCTAACACGTACCCTAATCCTAACCCGTACCCTAAACCGAGCCCTAACCCTCAAACTAACCCTAACCCTAACCCTAACCCATACGCTACGCCGTACCCGAACCCGTACCCGAACCCGTACCCTAAGCCATACCCTAACCCTAACCCTAAGCTACCCTTGACTGCTTCTGCCTCCAATAGATTTCCTAAGCACTAGTGTTTTAAGGAACAGGTTAAAAAGAGAATCCTAATGTGATTTCAGGATAATGGGTGTGTTCCTTATCTTCTCCTAGTGTCTAAACTCTTCTCCATGGCTGGACCCCCAAATAATATTCCTTGACGTGCTAAGGGGTATCTAGAGAGTGGGATAGGTTTAATAACTACGCTAACCCTAACGCGTACCCTAACCCTAACCCCTACCCTAACCCTAACACGAACCTTTATCCTAACCCGTACCCTAAACCGAGCCCTAACCTTCAAACTAACCCTAACCCTAACCCTAACCCATACCATACGCCGTACACGAACCCGTACCCGAACCCGTACCCTAAGCCGTACCCTAACCCTAACCCTAACCCTAACCCCAACCCTAAGCTACCCTTGACTGCTTCTGCCTCCAATAGATTTCCTAAGCACTAGTGTTTTAAGGAACAGGTTAAAAAGAGAATCCTAATGTGATTTCTTGATAATGGGTGTGTTCCTTATCTTCTCCTAGTGTCTAAACTCTTCTCCATGGCTGGACACCCAAATAATATTCCTTGACGTGCTAAGGGGTATCTAGAGAGTGGGATAGGTTTAATAACTACCCTAACCCTAACGCGTACCCTAACCCTAACCCCTACCCTAACCCTAACACGTACCCTAATCCTAACCCGTACCCTACACCGAGCCCTAACCCTCAAACTAACCCTAACCATAACCCTAACCCATATCGTATGCCATACCCAAACCCGTACCCGAACCCGTACCCGAACCCGTACCCTAAGCCGTACCCTAACCCAAACCCTAACCCTAAGCTACCCTTGACTGCTTCTGCCTCCAATAGATTTCCTAAGCACTAGTGTTTTAAGGAACAGGTTAAAAAGAGAATCCTAATGTGATTTTTAATAATGGGTGTGTTCCTTATCTTCTCCTAGTGTCTAAACTCTTCTCCATGGCTGGACCCCCAAATAATATTCCTTGACGTGCTAAGGGGTATCTAGAGAGTGGGATAGGTTTAATAACTACCCTAACCCTAACGCGTACCCTAACCCTAACCCCTACCCTAACCCTAACACGTACCCTAATCCTAACCCGTAACCTAAACCGAGCCCTAACCCTCAAACTAACCCTAACCCTAAACCTAACCCATACCCTACGCCGTACCCGAACCCGTACCCGAACCCGTACCCTAAGCCGTACCCTAACCCTAACCCTAACCCTAAGCTACCCTTGACTGCTTCTGCCTCCAATAGATTTCCTAAGCACTAGTGTTTTAAGGAACAGGTTAAAAAGAGAATCCTAATGTGATTTCTTGATAATGGGTGTGTTCCTTATCTTCTCCTAGTGTCTAAACTCTTCTCCATGGCTGGACCCCCAAATAATATTCCTTGACGTGCTAAGGGGTATCTAGAGAGTGGGATAGGTTTAATAACTACCCTAACCCTAACGCGTAACCTAACCCTAACCCCTACCCTAACCCTAACACGTACCCTAATCCTAACCCGTACCCTAAACCGAGCCCTAACCTTCAAACTAACCCTAACCCTAACCCATACCCTTCGCCATACACGAACCCGTACCCGAAACCGTACCCTAAGCCGTACCATAACCCTAACCCTAACCCTAACCCTAACCCTAACCCTAAGCTACCCTTGACTGCTTCTGCCTCCAATAGATTTCCTAAGCACTAGTGTTTTAAGGAACAGGTTAAAAAGAGAATCCTAATGTGATTTCTTGATAATGGGTGTGTTCCTTATCTTCTCCTAGTGTCTAAACTCTTCTCCATGGCTGGACACCCAAATAATATTCCTTGACGTGCTAAGGGGTATCTAGAGAGTGGGATAGGTTTAATAACTACCCTAACCCTAACGCGTACCCTAACCCTAACCCCTACCCTAACCCTAACACGTACCCTAATCCTAACCCGTACCCTACACCGAGCCCTAACCCTCAAACTAACCCTAACCCTAACCCTAACCCATATCGTATGCCATACCCAAACCCGTACCCGAACCCGTACCCGAACCCGTACCCTAAGCCGTACCCTAACCCAAACCCTAACCCTAAGCTACCCTTGACTGCTTCTGCCTCCAATAGATTTCCTAAGCACTAGTGTTTTAAGGAACAGGTTAAAAAGAGAATCCTAATGTGATTTTTAATAATGGGTGTGTTCCTTATCTTCTCCTAGTGTCTAAACTCTTCTCCATGGCTGGACCCCCAAATAATATTCCTTGACGTGCTAAGGGGTATCTAGAGAGTGGGATAGGTTTAATAACTACCCTAACCCTAACGCGTACCCTAACCCTAACCCCTACCCTAACCCTAACACGTACCCTAATACTAACCCGTAACCTAAACCGAGCCCTAACCCTCAAACTAACCCTAACCCTAACCCTAACCCTAACCCTAACCCTAACCCTAACCCTAACCCTAACCCTAACCCTAACCCTAACCCTAAGCCGTACCCTAACCCTAACCCTAACCCTAAGCTACCCTTGACTGCTTCTGCCTCCAATAGATTTCCTAAGCACTAGTGTTTTAAGGAACAGATTAAAAAGAGAATCCTAATGTGATTTCTTGATAATGGGTGTGTTCCTTATCTTCTCCTAGTGTCTAAACTCTTCTCCATGGCTGGACACCCAAATAATATTCCTTGACGTGCTAAGGGGTATATAGAGAGTGGGATAGGTTTAATAACTACCCTAACCCTAACGCGTACCCTAACCCTAACACGTACCCTAATCCTAACCCGTACCCTAAACCGAGCCTTAACCCTCAAACTAACCCTAAACCTAACCCTAACCCATACCCTACGCCGTATCCGAACCCGTACCCGAACCCGTACCCTAAGCCGTACCCTAAAGCTAACCCTAACCCTAACCCTAACCCTAACCCTAAGCTACCCTTGACTGCTTCTGCCTCCAATAGATTTCCTAAGCACTAGTGTTTTAAGGAACAGGTTAAAAAGAGAATCCTAATGTGATTTCTTGATAATGGGTGTGTTCCTCATCTTCTCCTAGTGTCTAAACTCTTCTCCATGGCTGGACCCCCAAATAATATTCCTTGACGTGCTAAGGGTTATCTAGAGAGTGGGATAGGTTTAATAACTACCCTAACCCTAACGCGTACCCTAACCCTAACCCCTACCCTAACCCTAAGACGTACCCTAATCCTAACCCGTAACCTAAACCGAGCCCTAACCCTCAAACTAACCCTAACCCTAACCCTAACCCATACCCTACGCCATACCAGAACCCGTACCCGAACCCGTACACTAAGCCGTACCCTAACCCTAACCCTAACCCTAACCCTAAACCTAAACCTAACCCTAACCCTAAGCTACCCTTCACTGCTTCTGCCTCCAATAGATTTCCTAAGCACTAGTGTATTAAGGAACAGGTTAAAAAGAGAATCCTAATGTGATTTCAGGATAATGGGTGTGTTCCTTATCTTCTCCTACTGTCTAAACTCTTCTCCATGGCTGGTCCCCCAAATAATATTCCTTGACGTGCTAAGGGGTATCTAGGGAGTGGGATAGGTTTAATAACTACCCAAACCCTAACGCGTACCCTAACCCTAACCTCTACCCTAACCCTAACACGAACCCTAATCCTAACCCGTACCCTAAACCGAGCCCTAACCTTCAAACTAACCCTAACCCTAACCCTAACCCATACCCTACGCCGTACACGAACCCGTACCCGAACCCGTACCCTAAGCCGTACCCTAACCCTAACCCTAACCCTAAGCTACCCTTGACTGCTTCTGCCTCCAATAGATTTCCTAAGCACTAGTGTTTTAAGGAACAGGTTAAAAAGAGAATCCTAATGTGATTTCTTGATAATGGGTGTGTTCCTTATCTTCTCCTAGTGTCTAAACTCTTCTCCATGGCTGGACACCCAAATAATATTCCTTGACGTGCTAAGGGGTATCTAGAGAGTGGGATAGGTTTAATAACTACCCTAACCCTAACGCGTACCCTAACCCTAAACCCTACCCTAACCCTAACACGTACCCTAATCCTAACCCGTACCCTACACCGAGCCCTAACCCTCAAACTAACCCTAACCCTAACCCTAACCCATATCGTACGCCATACCCGAACCCGTACCCGAACCCGTACCCGAACCCGTACCCTAAGCCGTACCCTAACCCAAACCCTAACCCTAAGCTACCCTTGACTGCTTCTGCCTCCAATAGATTTCCTAAGCACTAGTGTTTTAAGGAACAGGTTAAAAAGAGAATCCTAATGTGATTTATTGATAATGGGTGTGTTCCTTATCTTCTCCTAGTGTCTAAACTCTTCTCCATGGCTGGACCCCCAAATAATATTCCTTGACGTGCTAAAGGGTATCTAGAGAGTGGGATAGGTTTAATAACTACCCTAACCCTAATGCGTACCCTAACCCTAACCCCTACCCTAACCCTAACACGTACCCTAATCCTAACCCGTACCCTAAACCGAGCCCTAACCTTCAAACTAACCCTAACCCTAACCCATACCCTACGCCGTACCCGAACCCGTACCCGAACCCGTACCCTAAGCCGTACCCTAACGCTAACCCTAACCCTAACCCTAACCCTAACCCTAAGCTACCCTTGACTGCTTCTGCCTCCAATAGATTTCCTAAGCACTAGTGTTTTAAGGAACAGGTTAAAAAGAGAATCCTAATGTGATTTCTTGATAATGGGTGTGTTCCTCATCTTATCCTAGTGTCTAAACTCTTCTCCATGGCTGGACCCCCAAATAATATTCCTTGACGTGCTAAGGGCTATCTAGGGAGTGGGATAGGTTTAATAACTACCCTAACCCTAACGCGTACCCTAACCCTAACCCCTACCCTAACCCTAAGACGTACCCTAATCCTAACCCGTAACCTAAACCGAGCCCTAACCCTCAAACTAACCCTAACCCTAACCCTAACCCATACCCTACGCCATACCCGAACCCGTACCCGAACCCGTACCCTAAGCCGTACCCTAACCCTAACCCTGACCCTAAGCTACCCTTGACTGCTTCTGCCTCCAATAGATTTCCTTAGCACTAGTGTTTTAAGGAACAGGTTAAAAAGAGAATCCTAATGTGATTTCTTGATAATGGGTGTGTTCCTTATCTTCTCCTAGTGTCTAAACTCTTCTCCATGGCTGGACCCCCAAATAATATTCCTTGACGTGCTAAGTGGTATCTAGAGAGTGGGATAGGTTTAATAACTACCCTAACCCTAACGCGTACCCTAAACCTAACCCCTACCCTAACCCTAACACGTACCCTAATCCTAACCCGTACCCTAAACCGAGCCCTAACCCTCAAACTAACCCTAACCCTAACCCTAACCCATACGCTACGCCGTACCCGAACCCGTACCCGAACCCGTACCCTAAGCCATACCCTAACCCTAACCCTAAGCTACCCTTGACTGCTTCTGCCTCCAATAGATTTCCTAAGCACTAGTGTTTTAAGGAACAGGTTAAAAAGAGAATCCTAATGTGATTTCAGGATAATGGGTGTGTTCCTTATCTTCTCCTAGTGTCTAAACTCTTCTCCATGGCTGGACCCCCAAATAATATTCCTTGACGTGCTAAGGGGTATCTAGAGAGTGGGATAGGTTTAATAACTACGCTAACCCTAACGCGTACCCTAACCCTAACCCCTACCCTAACCCTAACACGAACCTTTATCCTAACCCGTACCCTAAACCGAGCCCTAACCTTCAAACTAACCCTAACCCTAACCCAAACCCATACACTACGCCGTACACGAACCCGTACCCGAACCCGTACCCTAAGCCGTGTCCTAACCCTAGCCCTAACCCTAACCCTAACCCTAAGCTACCCTTGACTGCTTCTGCCTCCAATAGATTTCCTAAGCACTAGTGTTTTAAGGAACAGGTTAAAAAGAGAATCCTAATGTGATTTCTTGATAATGGGTGTGTTCCTTATCTTCTCCTAGTGTCTAAACTCTTCTCCATGGCTGGACCCCCTAATAATATTCCTTGACGTGCTAAGGGGTATCTAGAGAGTGGGATAGGTTTAATAACTACCCTAACCCTAACGAGTACCCTAACCCTAACCCCTACCCTAACCCTAACACGTACCCTAATCCTAACCCGTAACCTAAACCGAGCCCTAACCCTCAAACTAACCCTAACCCTAAACCTAACCCATACCCTACGCCGTACCCGAACCCGTACCCGAACCCGTACCCGAACCCGTACCCTAAGCCGTACCCTAACCCTAACCCTAACCCTAAGCTACCCTTGACTGCTTCTGCCTCCAATAGATTTCCTAAGCACTAGTGTATTAAGGAACAGGTTAAAAAGAGAATCCTAATGTGATTTCAGGATAATGGGTGTGTTCCTTATCTTCTCCTACTGTCTAAATTCTTCTCCATGGCTGGAGCCCCAAATAATATTCCTTGACGTGCTAAGGGGTATCTAGGGAGTGGGATAGGTTTAATAACTACCCTAAACCTAACGCGTACCCTAACCCTAACCCCTACCCTAACCCTAACACGAACCCTAATCCTAACCCGTACCCTAAACCGAGCCCTAACCTTCAAATTAACCCTAACCCTAACCCTAACCCATACCCTACGCCGTACACGAACCTGTACCCGAACCCGTACCCTAAGCCGTACCCTAACCCTAACCCTAACCCTAACCCCAACCCTAAGCTACCCTTGACTGCTTCTGCCTCCAATAGATTTCCTAAGCACTAGTGTTTTAAGGAACAGGTTAAAAAGAGAATCCTAATGTGATTTCTTGATAATGGGTGTGTTCCTTATCTTCTCCTAGTGTCTAAACTCTTCTCCATGGCTGGACACCCAAATAATATTCCTTGACGTGCTAAGGGGTATCTAGAGAGTGGGATAGGTTTAATAACTACCCTAACCCTAACGCGAACCCTAACCCTAACCCCTACCCTAACCCTAACACGTACCCTAATCCTAACCCGTACCCTACACCGAGCCCTAACCCTCAAACTAACCCTAACCCTAACCCTAACCCATATCGTACGCCATACCCAAACCCGTACCCGAACCCGTACCCGAACCCGTACCCTAAGCCGTACCCTAACCCAAACCCTAACCCTAAGCTACCCTTGACTGCTTCTGCCTCCAATAGATTTCCTAAGCACTAGTGTTTTAAGGAACAGGTTAAAAAGAGAATCCTAATGTGATTTATTGATAATGGGTGTGTTCCTTATCTTCTCCTAGTGTCTAAACTCTTCTCCATGGCTGGACCCCCAAATAATATTCCTTGACGTGCTAAGGGGTATCTAGAGAGTGGGATAGGTTTAATAACTAACCTAACCCTAACGCGTACCCTAACCCTAACACCTACCCTAACCCTAACACGTACCCTAATCCTAACCCGTAACCTAAACCGAGCCCTAACCCTCAAACTATCCCTAACCCTAAACCTAACCCATACCCTACGCCGTACCCGAACCCGTACCCGAACCCGTACCCGAACCCTTACCCTAAGCCGTACCCTAACCCTAACCCTAACCCTAAGCTACCCTTGACTGCTTCTGCCTCCAATAGATTTCCTAAGCACTAGTGTATTAAGGAACAGGTTAAAAAGAGAATCCTAATGTGATTTCAGGATAATGGGTGTGTTCCTTATCTTCTCCTACTGTCTAAATTCTTCTCCATGGCTGGACCCCCAAATAATATTCCTTGACGTGCTAAGGGGTATCTAGGGAGTGGGATAGGTTTAATAACTACCCTAAACCTAACGCGTACCCTAACCCTAACCCCTACCCTAACCCTAACACGAACCCTAATCCTAACCCGTACCCTAAACCGAGCCCTAACCTTCAAACTAACCCTAACCCTAACCCTAACCCATACCCTACGCCGTACACGAACCCGTACCCGAACCCGTACCCTAAGCCGTACCCTAACCCTAACCCTAACCCTAACCCCAACCCTAAGCTACCCTTGACTGCTTCTGCCTCCAATAGATTTCCTAAGCACTAGTGTTTTAAGGAACAGGTTAAAAAGAGAATCCTAATGTGATTTCTTGATAATGGGTGTGTTCCTTATCTTCTCCTAGTGTCTAAACTCTTCTCCATGGCTGGACACCCAAATAATATTCCTTGACGTGCTAAGGGGTATCTAGAGAGTGGGATAGGTTTAATAACTACCCTAACCCTAACGCGTACCCTAACCCTAACCCCTACCCTAACCCTAACACGTACCCTAATCCTAACCCGTACCCTACACCGAGCCCTAACCCTCAAACTAACCCTAACCCTAACCCTAACCCATATCGTACGCCATACCCAAACCCGTACCCGAACCCGTACCCGAACCCGTACCCTAAGCCGTACCCTAACCCAAACCCTAACCCTAAGCTACCCTTGACTGCTTCTGCCTCCAATAGATTTCCTAAGCACTAGTGTTTTAAGGAACAGGTTAAAAAGAGAATCCTAATGTGATTTATTGATAATGGGTGTGTTCCTTATCTTCTCCTAGTGTCTAAACTCTTCTCCATGGCTGGACCCCCAAATAATATTCCTTGACGTGCTAAGGGGTATCTAGAGAGTGGGATAGGTTTAATAACTACCCTAACCCTAACGCGTACCCTAACCCTAACACCTACCCTAACCCTAACTCGTACCCTAATCCTAACCCGTAACCTAAACCGAGCCCTAACCCTCAAACTAACCCTAACCCTAAACCTAACCCATACCCTACGCCGTACCCGAACCCGTAACCGAACCCGTACCCGAACCCGTACCCTAAGCCGTACCCTAACCCTAACCCTAACCCTAAGCTACCCTTGACTGCTTCTGCCTCCAATAGATTTCCTAAGCACTAGTGTTTTAAGGAACAGGTTAAAAAGAGAATCCTAATGTGATTTCTTGATAATGGGTGTGTTCCTTATCTTCTCCTAGTGTCTAAACTCTTCTCCATGGCTGGACCCCCAAATAATATTCCTTGACGTGCTAAGGGGTATCTAGAGAGTGGGATAGGTTTAATAACTACCCTAACCCTAACGCGTACCCTAACCCTAACCCCTACCCTAACCCTAACACGTACCCTAATCCTAACCCGTACCCTAAACCGAGCCCTAACCTTCAAACTAACCCTAACCCTAACCCATACCCTACGCCGTACACGAACCCGTACCCGAAACCGTACCCTAAGCCGTACCCTAACCCTAACCCTAACCCTAAACCTAACCCTAACCCTAAGCTACCCTTGACTGCTTCTGCCTCCAATAGATTTCCTAAGCACTAGTGTTTTAAGGAACAGGTTAAGAAGAGAATCCTAATGTGATTTCTTGATAATGGGTGTGTTCCTTATCTTCTCCTAGTGTCTAAACTCTTCTCCATGGCTGGACACCCAAATAATATTCCTTGACGTGCTAAGGGGTATCTAGAGAGTGGGATAGGTTTAATAACTACCCTAACCCTAACGCGTACCCTAACCCTAACACGTACCCTAATCCTAACCCGTACCCTAAACCGAGCCCTAACCCTCAAACTAACCCTAACCCTAACGCTAACCCATACCCTACGCCGTACCCGAACCCGTACCCGAACCCGTACCCTAAGCCGTACCCTAAAGCTAACCCTAACCCTAACCCTAACACTAACCCTAAGCTACCCTTGACTGCTTCTGCCTCCAATAGATTTCCTAAGCACTAGTGTTTTAAGGAACAGGTTAAAAAGAGAATCCTAATGTGATTTCTTGATAATGGGTGTGTTCCTCATCTTCTCCTAGTGTCTAAACTCTTCTCCATGGCTGGACCCCCAAATAATATTCCTTGACGTGCTAAGGGTTATCTAGAGAGTGGGATAGGTTTAATAACTACCCTAACCCTAACGCGTACACTAACCCTAACCCCTACCCTAACCCTAAGACGTACCCTAATCCTAACAAGTAACCTAAACCGAGCCCTAACCCTCAAACTAACCCTAACCCTAACCCTAACCCAGACCCTACGCCATACCCGAACCCGTACCCGAACCCGTACACTAAGCCGTACCCTAACCCTAACCCTAACCCTAACCCTAAACCTAAACCTAACCCTAACCCTAAGCTACCCTTCACTGCTTCTGCCTCCAATAGATTTCCTAAGCACTAGTGTATTAAGGAACAGGTTAAAAAGAGAATCCTAATGTGATTTCAGGATAATGCGTGTGTTCCTTATCTTCTCCTACTGTCTAAACTCTTCTCCATGGCTGGTCCCCCAAATAATATTCCTTGACGTGCTAATGGGTATCTAGGGAGTGGGATAGGTTTAATAACTACCCTAACCCTATCGCGTACCCTAACCCTAACCCCTACCCTAACCCTAACACGAACCCTAATCCTAACCCGTACCCTAAACCGAGCCCTAACCTTCAAACTAACCCTAACCCTAACCCTAACACATACCCTACGCCGTACACGAACCCGTACCCGAACCCGTACCCTAAGCCGTACCCTAACCCTAACCCTAACCCTAAGCTACCCTTGACTGCTTCTGCCTCCAATAGATTTCCTAAGCACTAGTGTTTTAAGGAACAGGTTAAAAAGAGAATCCTAATGTGATTTCTTGATAATGGGTGTGTTCCTTATCTTCTCCTAGTGTCTAAACTCTTCTCCATGGCTGGACCCCCAAATAATATTCCTTGACGTGCTAAGGGGTATCTAGAGAGTGGGATAGGTTTAATAACTACCCTAACCCTAACGCGTACCCTAACCCTAAACCCTACCCTAACCCTAACACGTACCCTAATCCTAACCCGTACCCTACACCGAGCCCTAACCCTCAAACTAACCCTAACCCTAACCCTAACCCATATCGTACGCCATAACCGAACCCGTACCCGAACCCGTACCCGAACCCGTACCCTAAGCCGTACCCTAACCCAAACCCTAACCCTAAGCTACCCTTGACTGCTTCTGCCTCCAATAGATTTCCTAAGCACTAGTGTTTTAAGGAACAGGTTAAAAAGAGAATCCTAATGTGATTTATTGATAATGGGTGTGTTCCTTATCTTCTCCTAGTGTCTAAACTCTTCTCCATGGCTGGACCCCCAAATAATATTCCTTGACGTGCTAAAGGGTATCTAGAGAGTGGGATAGGTTTAATAACTACCCTAACCCTAACGCGTACCCTAACCCTAACCCCTACCCTAACCCTAACACGTACCCTAATCCTAACCCGTACCCTAAACCGAGCCCTAACCTTCAAACTAACCCTAACCCTAACCCATACCCTACGCCGTACACGAACCCGTACCCGAAACCGTACCCTAAGCCGTACCCTAACCCTAACCCTAACCCTAAACCTAACCCTAACCCTAAGCTACCCTTGACTGCTTCTGCCTCCAATAGATTTCCTAAGCACTAGTGTTTTAAGGAACAGGTTAAAAAGAGAATCCTAATGTGATTTCTTGATAATGGGTGTGTTCCTTATCTTCTCCTAGTGTCTAAACACTTCTCCATGGCTGGACACCCAAATAATATTCCTTGACGTGCTAAGGGGTATCTAGAGAGTGGGATAGGTTTAATAACTACCCTAACCCTAACGCGTACCCTAACCCTAACACGTACCCTAATCCTAACCCGTACCCTAAACCGAGCCCTAACCCTCAAATTAACCCTAACCCTAACCCTAACCCATACCCTACGCCGTACCCGAACCCGTACCCGAACCCGTACCCTAAGCCGTACCCTAAAGCTAACCCTAACCCTAACCCTAACCCTAACCCTAAGCTACCCTTGACTGCTTCTGCCTCCAATAGATTTCCTAAGCACTAGTGTTTTAAGGAACAGGTTAAAAAGAGAATCCTAATGTGATTTCTTGATAATGGGTGTGTTCCTCATCTTCTCCTAGTGTCTAAACTCTTCTCCATGGCTGGACCCCCAAATAATATTCCTTGACGTGCTAAGGGCTATCTAGGGAGTGGGATAGGTTTAATAACTACCCTAACCCTAACGCGTACCCTAACCCTAACACCTACCCTAACCCTAACACGTACCCTAATCCTAACCCGTAACCTAAACCGAGCCCTAACCCTCAAACTAACCCTAACCCTAAACCTAACCCATACCCTACGCCGTACCCGAACCCGTACCCGAACCCGTACCCGAACCCGTACCCTAAGCCGTACCCTAACCCTAACCCTAACCCTAAGCTACCCTTGACTGCTTCTGCCTCCAATAGATTTCCTAAGCACTAGTGTTTTAAGGAACAGGTTAAAAAGAGAATCCTAATGTGATTTCTTGATAATGGGTGTGTTCCTTATCTTCTCCTAGTGTCTAAACTCTTCTCCATGGCTGGACCCCCAAATAATATTCCTTGACGTGCTAAGGGGTATCTAGAGAGTGGGATAGGTTTAATAACTACCCTAACCCTAACGCGTACCCTAACCCTAAACCCTACCCTAACCCTAACACGTACCCTAATCCTAACCCGTACCCTACACCGAGCCCTAACCCTCAAACTAACCCTAACCCTAACCCTAACCCATATCGTACGCCATACCCGAACCCGTACCCGAACCCGTACCCGAACCCGTACCCTAAGCCGTACCCTAACCCAAACCCTAACCCTAAGCTACCCTTGACTGCTTCTGCCTCCAATAGATTTCCTAAGCACTAGTGTTTTAAGGAACAGGTTAAAAAGAGAATCCTAATGTGATTTCTTGATAATGGGTGTGTTCCTTATCTTCTCCTAGTGTCTAAACTCTTCTCCATGGCTGGACCCCCAAATAATATTCCTTGACGTGCTAAAGGGTATCTAGAGAGTGGGATAGGTTTAATAACTACCCTAACCCTAACACGTACCCTAACCCTAACCCCTACCCTAACCCTAACACGTACCCTAATCCTAACCCGTACCCTAAACCGAGCCCTAACCTTCAAACTAACCCTAACCCTAACCCATACCCTACGTCGTACACGAACCCGTACCCGAAACCGTACCCTAAGCCGTACCCTAACCCTAACCCTAACCCTAAACCTAACCCTAACCCTAAGCTACCCTTGACTGCTTCTGCCTCCAATAGATTTCCTAAGCACTAGTGTTTTAAGGAACAGGTTAAAAAGAGAATCCTAATGTGATTTCTTGATAATGGGTGTGTTCCTTATCTTCTCCTAGTGTCTAAACACTTCTCCATGGCTGGACACCCAAATAATATTCCTTGACGTGCTAAGGGGTATCTAGAGAGTGGGATAGGTTTAATAACTACCCTAACCCTAACGCGTACCCTAACCCTAACACGTACCCTAATCCTAACCCGTACCCTAAACCGAGCCCTAACCCTCAAATTAACCCTAACCCTAACCCTAACCCATACCCTACGCCGTACCCGAACCCGTACCCGAACCCGTACCCTAAGCCGTACCCTAAAGCTAACCCTAACCCTAACCCTAACCCTAACCCTAAGCTACCCTTGACTGCTTCTGCCTCCAATAGATTTCCTAAGCACTAGTGTTTTAAGGAACAGGTTAAAAAGAGAATCCTAATGTGATTTCTTGATAATGGGTGTGTTCCTCATCTTCTCCTAGTGTCTAAACTCTTCTCCATGGCTGGACCCCCAAATAATATTCCTTGACGTGCTAAGGGCTATCTAGGGAGTGGGATAGGTTTAATAACTACCCTAACCCTAACGCGTACCCTAACCCTAACCCCTACCCTAACCCTAAGACGTACCCTAATCCTAACCCGTAACCTAAACCGAGCCCTAACCCTCAAACTAACCCTAACCCTAACCCTAACCCATACCCTACGCCATACCCGAACCCGTACCCGAACCCGTACCCTAAGCCGTACCCTAACCCTAACCCTGACCCTAAGCTACCCTTGACTGCTTCTGCCTCCAATAGATTTCCTTAGCACTAGTGTTTTAAGGAACAGGTTAAAAAGAGAATCCTAATGTGATTTCTTGATAATGGGTGTGTTCCTTATCTTCTCCTAGTGTCTAAACTCTTCTCCATGGCTGGACCCCCAAATAATATTCCTTGACGTGCTAAGTGGTATCTAGAGAGTGGGATAGGTTTAATAACTACCCTAACCCTAACGCGTACCCTAAACCTAACCCCTACCCTAACCCTAACACGTACCCTAATCCTAACCCGTACCCTAAACCGAGCCCTAACCCTCAAACTAACCCTAACCCTAACCCTAACCCATACGCTACGCCGTACCCGAACCCGTACCCGAACCCGTACCCTAAGCCATACCCTAACCCTAACCCTAAGCTACCCTTGACTGCTTCTGCCTCCAATAGATTTCCTAAGCACTAGTGTTTTAAGGAACAGGTTAAAAAGAGAATCCTAATGTGATTTCTTGATAATGGGTTTGTTCCTTATCTTCTCCTAGTGTCTAAACTCTTCTCCATGGCTGGACACCCAAATAATATTCCTTGACGTGCTAAGGGGTATCTAGAGAGTGGCATAGGTTTAATAACTACCCTAACCCTAACGCGTACCCTAACCCTAACCCCTACCCTAACACTAACACGTACCCTAATCCTAACCCGTACCCTACACCGAGCCCTAACCCTCAAACTAACCCTAACCCTAACCCTAACCCATATCGTACGCCATACCCAAACCCTTACCCGAACCCGTACCCGAACCCGTACCCTAAGCCGTACCCTAACCCAAACCCTAACCCTAAGCTACCCTTGACTGCTTCTGCCTCCAATAGATTTCCTAAGCACTAGTGTTTTAAAGAACAGGTTAAAAAGAGAATCCTAATGTGATTTATTGATAATGGGTGTGTTCCTTATCTTCTCCTAGTGTCTAAACTCTTCTCCATGGCTGGACCCCCAAATAATATTCCTTGACGTGCTAAGGGGTATCTAGAGAGTGGGATAGGTTTAATAACTACCCTAACCCTAACGCGTACCCTAACCCTAACACCTACCCTAACCCTAACTCGTACCCTAATCCTAACCCGTAACCTAAACCGAGCCCTAACCCTCAAACTAACCCTAACCCTAAACCTAACCCATACCCTACGCCGTACCCGAACCCGTAACCGAACCCGTACCCGAACCCGTACCCTAAGCCGTACCCTAACCCTAACCCTAACCCTAAGCTACCCTTGACTGCTTCTGCCTCCAATAGATTTCCTAAGCACTAGTGTTTTAAGGAACAGGTTAAAAAGAGAATCCTAATGTGATTTCTTGATAATGGGTGTGTTCCTTATCTTCTCCTAGTGTCTAAACTCTTCTCCATGGCTGGACGCCAAATAATATTCCTTGACGTGCTAAGGGGTATCTAGAGAGTGGGATAGGTTTAATAACTACCCTAACCCTAACGCGTACCCTAACCCTAACCCCTACCCTAACCCTAACACGTACCCTAATCCTAACCCGTACCCTAAACCGAGCCCTAACCTTCAAACTAACCCTAACCCTAACCCATACCCTACGCCGTACACGAACCCGTACCCGAAACCGTACCCTAAGCCGTACCCTAACCCTAACCCTAACCCTAAACCTAACCCTAACCCTAAGCTACCCTTGACTGCTTCTGCCTCCAATAGATTTCCTAAGCACTAGTGTTTTAAGGAACAGGTTAAAAAGAGAATCCTAATGTGATTTCTTGATAATGGGTGTGTTCCTTATCTTCTCCTAGTGTCTAAACTCTTCTCCATGGCTGGACACCCAAATAATATTCCTTGACGTGCTAAGGGGTATCTAGAGAGTGGGATAGGTTTAATAACTACCCTAACCCTAACGCGTACCCTAACCCTAACACGTACCCTAATCCTAACCCGTACCCTAAACCGAGCCCTAACCCTCAAACTAACCCTAACCCTAACCCTAACCCATACCCTACGCCGTACCCGAACCCGTACCCGAACCCGTACCCTAAGCCGTACCCTAAAGCTAACCCTAACCCTAACCCTAACCCTAAACCTAAGCTACCCTTGACTGCTTCTGCCTCCAATAGATTTCCTAAGCACTAGTGTTTTAAGGAACAGGTTAAAAAGAGAATCCTAATGTGATTTCTTGATAATGGGTGTGTTCCTCATCTTCTCCTAGTGTCTAAACTCTTCTCCATGGCTGGACCCCCAAATAATATTCCTTGACGTGCTAAGGGTTATCTAGAGAGTGGGATAGGTTTAATAACTACCCTAACCCTAACGCGTACACTAACCCTAACCCCTACCCTAACCCTAAGACGTACCCTAATCCTAACAAGTAACCTAAACCGAGCCCTAACCCTCAAACTAACCCTAACCCTAACCCTAACCCAGACCCTACGCCATACCCGAACCCGTACCCGAACCCGTACACTAAGCCGTACCCTAACCCTAACCCTAACCCTAACCCTAAACCTAAACCTAACCCTAACCCTAAGCTACCCTTCACTGCTTCTGCCTCCAATAGATTTCCTAAGCACTAGTGTATTAAGGAACAGGTTAAAAAGAGAATCCTAATGTGATTTCAGGATAATGGGTGTGTTCCTTATCTTCTCCTACTGTCTAAACTCTTCTCCATGGCTGGTCCCCCAAATAATATTCCTTGACGTGCTAAGGGGTATCTAGGGAGTGGGATAGGTTTAATAACTACCCTAACCCTATCGCGTACCCTAACCCTAACCCCTACCCTAACCCTAACACGAACCCTAATCCTAACCCGTACCCTAAACCGAGCCCTAACCTTCAAACTAACCCTAACCCTAACCCTAACCCATACCCTACGCCGTACACGAACCCGTACCCGAACCCGTACCCTAAGCCGTACCCTAACCCTAACCCTAACCCTAAGCTACCCTTGACTGCTTCTGCCTCCAATAGATTTCCTAAGCACTAGTGTTTTAAGGAACAGGTTAAAAAGAGAATCCTAATGTGATTTCTTGATAATGGGTGTGTTCCCTATCTTCTCCTAGTGTCTAAACTCTTCTCCATGGCTGGACCCCCAAATAATATTCCTTGACGTGCTAAGGGGTATCTAGAGAGTGGGATAGGTTTAATAACTACCCTAACCCTAACGCGTACCCTAACCCTAAACCCTACCCTAACCCTAAAAAGTACCCTAATCCTAACCCGTACCCTACACCGAGCCCTAACCCTCAAACTAACCCTAACCCTAAACCTAACCCATACCCTACGCCATACCCGAACCCGTACCCGAACCCGTACCCGAACCCGTACCCTAAGCCGTACCCTAACCCTAACCCTAACCCTAAGCTACCCTTGACTGCTTCTGCCTCCAATAGATTTCCTAAGCACTAGTGTTTTAAGGAACAGGTTAAAAAGAGAATCCTAATGTGATTTCTTGATAATGGGTGTGTTCCTTATCTTCTCCTAGTGTCTAAACACTTCTCCATGGCTGGACCCCCAAATAATATTCCTTGACGTGCTAAAGGGTATCTAGAGAGTGGGATAGGTTTAATAACTACCCTAACCCTAACGCGTACCCTAACCCTAACCCCTACCCTAAACCTAACACGTACCCTAATCCTAACCCGTACCCTAAACCGAGCCCTAACCTTCAAACTAACCCTAACCCTAACCCATACCCTACGCCGTACACGAACCCGTACCCGAAACCGTACCCTAAGCCGTACCCTAACCCTAACCCTAACCCTAAACCTAACCCTAACCCTAAGCTACCCTTGACTGCTTCTGCCTCCAATAGATTTCCTAAGCACTAGTGTTTTAAGGAACAGGTTAAAAAGAGAATCCTAATGTGATTTCTTGATAATGGGTGTGTTCCTTATCTTCTCCTAGTGTCTAAACACTTCTCCATGGCTGGACACCCAAATAATATTCCTTGACGTGCTAAGGGGTATCGAGAGAGTGGGATAGGTTTAATAACTACCCTAACCCTAACGCGTACCCTAACCCTAACACGTACCTTAATCCTAACCCGTACCCTAAACCGAGCCCTAACCCTCAAATTAACCCTAACCCTAACCCTAACCCATACCCTACGCCGTACCCGAACCCGTACCCGAACCCGTACCCTAAGCCGTACCCTAAAGCTAACCCTAACCCTAACCCTAACCCTAACCCTAAGCTACCCTTGACTGCTTCTGCCTCCAATAGATTTCCTAAGCACTAGTGTTTTAAGGAACAGGTTAAAAAGAGAATCCTAATGTGATTTCTTGATAATGGGTGTGTTCCTCATCTTCTCCTAGTGTCTAAACTCTTCTCCATGGCTGGACCCCCAAATAATATTCCTTGAAGTGCTAAGGGCTATCTAGGGAGTGGGATAGGTTTAATAACTACCCTAACCCTAACGCGTACCCTAACCCTAACCCCTACCCTAACCCTAAGGCGTACCCTAATCCTAACCCGTAACCTAAACCGAGCCCTAACCCTCAAACTAACCCTAACCCTAACCCTAACCCATACCCTACGCCATACCCGAACCCGTACCCGAACCCGTACCCTAAGCCGTACCCTAACCCTAACCCTGACCCTAAGCTACCCTTGACTGCTTCTGCCTCCAATAGATTTCCTAAGCACTAGTGTTTTAAGGAACAAGTTAAAAAGAGAATCCTAATGTGATTTCTTGATAATGGGTGTGTTCCTTATCTTCTCCTAGTGTCTAAACTCTTCTCCATGGCTGGACCCCCAAATAATATTCTTTGACGTGCTAAGGGGTATCTAGAGAGTGGGATAGGTTTAATAACTACCCTAACCCTAACGCGTACCCTAAACCTAACCCCTACCCTAACACTAACACGTACCCTAATCCTAACCCGTACCCTAAACCGAGCCCTAACCCTCAAATTAACCCTAACCCTAACCCTAACCCATACCCTACGCCGTACCCGAACCCGTACCCGAACCCGTACCCTAAGCCGTACCCTAAAGCTAACCCTAACCCTAACCCTAACCCTAAGCTACCCTTGACTGCTTCTGCCTCCAATAGATTTCCTAAGCACTAGTGTTTTAAGGAAAAGGTTAAAAAGAGAATCCTAATGTGATTTCTTGATAATGGGTGTGTTCCTCATCTTCTCCTAGTGTCTAAACTCTTCTCCATGGCTGGACCCCCAAATAATATTCCTTGACGTGATAAGGGCTATCTAGGGAGTGGGATAGGTTTAATAACTACCCTAACCCTAACGCGTAACCTAACCCTAACCCCTACCCTAACCCTAAGACGTATCCTAATCCTAACCCGTAACCTAAACCGAGCCCTAACCCTCAAACTAACCCTAACCCTAACCCTAACCCATACCCTACGCCATACCCGAACCCGTACCCGAACCCGTACCCTAAGCCGTACCCTAACCCTAACCCTGACCCTAAGCTACCCTTGACTGCTTCTTCCTCCAATAGATTTCCTAAGCACTAGTGTTTTAAGGAACAGGTTAAAAAGAGAATCCTAATGTGATTTCTTGATAATGGGTGTGTTCCTTATCTTCTCCTAGTGTCTAAACTCTTCTCCATGGCTGGACCCCCAAATAATATTCCTTGACGTGCTAAGGGGTATCTAGAGAGTGGGATAGGTTTAATAACTACCCTAACCCTAACGCGTACCCTAACCCTAACCCCTACCCTAACCCTAACACGTACCCTAATCCTAACCCGTAACCTAAACCGAGCCCTAACCCTCAAACTAACCCTAACCCTAACCCTAACCCATACCCTACGCCGTACCCGAACCCGTACCCGAACCCGTACCCGAACCCGTACCCTAAGCCGTACCCTAACCCTAACCCTAACCCTAAGCTACCCTTGACTGCTTCTGCCTCCAATAGATTTCCTAAGCACTAGTGTTTTAAGGAACAGGTTAAAAAGAGAATCCTAATGTGATTTCTTGATAATGGGTGTGTTCCTCATCTTCTCCTAGTGTCTAAACTCTTCTCCATGGCTGGACTCCCAAATAATATTCCTTGACGTGCTAAGGGTTATCTAGAGAGTGGGATAGGTTTAATAACTACCCTAACCCTAACGCGTACACTAACCCTAACCCCTACCCTAACCCTAAGACGTACCCTAATCCTAACAAGTAACCTAAACCGAGCCCTAACCCTCAAACTAACCCTAACCCTAACCCTAACCCAGACCCTACGCCATACCCGAACCCGTACCCGAACCCGTACACTAAGCCGTACCCTAACCCTAACCCTAACCCTAACCCTAAACCTAAACCTAACCCTAACCCTAAGCTACCCTTCACTGCTTCTGCCTCCAATAGATTTCCTAAGCACTAGTGTATTAAGGAACAGGTTAAAAAGAGAATCCTAATGTGATTTCAGGATAATGGGTGTGTTCCTTATCTTCTCCTACTGTCTAAACTCTTCTCCATGGCTGGTCCCCCAAATAATATTCCTTGACGTGCTAAGGGGTATCTAGGGAGTGGGATAGGTTTAATAACTACCCTAACCCTATCGCGTACCCTAACCCTAACCCCTACCCTAACCCTAACACGAACCCTAATCCTAACCCGTACCCTAAACCGAGCCCTAACCTTCAAACTAACCCTAACCCTAACCCTAACCCATACCCTACGCCGTACACGAACCCGTACCCGAACCCGTACCCTAAGCCGTACCCTAACCCTAACCCTAACCCTAAGCTACCCTTGACTGCTTCTGCCTCCAATAGATTTCCTAAGCACTAGTGTTTTAAGGAACAGGTTAAAAAGAGAATCCTAATGTGATTTCTTGATAATGGGTGTGTTCCTTATCTTCTCCTAGTGTCTAAACTCTTCTCCATGGCTGGACCCCCAAATAATATTCCTTGACGTGCTAAGGGGTATCTAGAGAGTGGCATAGGTTTAATAACTACCCTAACCCTAACGCGTACCCTAACCCTAAACCCTACCCTAACCCTAAAACGTACCCTAATCCTAACCCGTACCCTACACCGAGCCCTAACCCTCAAACTAACCCTAACCCTAAACCTAACCCATACCCTACGCCATACCCGAACCCGTACCCGAACCCGTACCCGAACCCGTACCCTAAGCCGTACCCTAACCCTAACCCTAACCCTAAGCTACCCTTGACTGCTTCTGCCTCCAATAGATTTCCTAAGCACTAGTGTTTTAAGGAACAGGTTAAAAAGAGAATCCTAATGTGATTTCTTGATAATGGGTGTGTTCCTTATCTTCTCCTAGTGTCTAAACACTTCTCCATGGCTGGACCCCCAAATAATATTCCTTGACGTGCTAAAGGGTATCTAGAGAGTGGGATAGGTTTAATAACTACCCTAACCCTAACGCGTACCCTAACCCTAACCCCTACCCTAAACCTAACACGTACCCTAATCCTAACCCGTACCCTAAACCGAGCCCTAACCTTCAAACTAACCCTAACCCTAACCCATACCCTACGCCGTACACGAACCCGTACCCGAAACCGTACCCTAAGCCGTACCCTAACCCTAACCCTAACCCTAAACCTAACCCTAACCCTAAGCTACCCTTGACTGCTTCTGCCTCCAATAGATTTCCTAAGCACTAGTGTTTTAAGGAACAGGTTAAAAAGAGAATCCTAATGTGATTTCTTGATAATGGGTGTGTTCCTGATCTTCTCCTAGTGTCTAAACACTTCTCCATGGCTGGACACCCAAATAATATTCCTTGACGTGCTAAGGGGTATCGAGAGAGTGGGATAGGTTTAATAACTACCCTAACCCTAACGCGTACCCTAACCCTAACACGTACCTTAATCCTAACCCGTACCCTAAACCGAGCCCTAACCCTCAAATTAACCCTAACCCTAACCCTAACCCATACCCTACGCCGTACCCGAACCCGTACCCGAACCCGTACCCTAAGCCGTACCCTAAAGCTAACCCTAACCCTAACCCTAACCCTAACCCTAAGCTACCCTTGACTGCTTCTGCCTCCAATAGATTTCCTAAGCACTAGTGTTTTAAGGAACAGGTTAAAAAGAGAATCCTAATGTGATTTCTTGATAATGGGTGTGTTCCTCATCTTCTCCTAGTGTCTAAACTCTTCTCCATGGCTGGACCCCCAAATAATATTCCTTGAAGTGCTAAGGGCTATCTAGGGAGTGGGATAGGTTTAGTAACTACCCTAACCCTAACGCGTACCCTAACCCTAACCCCTACCCTAACCCTAAGGCGTACCCTAATCCTAACCCGTAACCTAAACCGAGCCCTAACCCTCAAACTAACCCTAACCCTAACCCTAACCCATACCCTACGCCATACCCGAACCCGTACCCGAACCCGTACCCTAAGCCGTACCCTAACCCTAACCCTGACCCTAAGCTACCCTTGACTGCTTCTGCCTCCAATAGATTTCCTAAGCACTAGTGTTTTAAGGAACAAGTTAAAAAGAGAATCCTAATGTGATTTCTTGATAATGGGTGTGTTCCTTATCTTCTCCTAGTGTCTAAACTCTTCTCCATGGCTGGACCCCCAAATAATATTCTTTGACGTGCTAAGGGGTATCTAGAGAGTGGGATAGGTTTAATAACTACCCTAACCCTAACGCGTACCCTAAACCTAACCCCTACCCTAACACTAACACGTACACTAATCCTAACCCGTACCCTAAACCGAGCCCTAACCCTCAAATTAACCCTAACCCTAACCCTAAACCATACCCTACGCCGTACCCGAACCCGTACCCGAACCCGTACCCTAAGCCGTACCCTAAAGCTAACCCTAACCCTAACCCTAACCCTAAGCTACCCTTGACTGCTTCTGCCTCCAATAGATTTCCTAAGCACTAGTGTTTTAAGGAAAAGGTTAAAAAGAGAATCCTAATGTGATTTCTTGATAATGGGTGTGTTCCTCATCTTCTCCTAGTGTCTAAACTCTTCTCCATGGCTGGACCCCCAAATAATATTCCTTGACGTGATAAGGGCTATCTAGGGAGTGGGATAGGTTTAATAACTACCCTAACCCTAACGCGTACCCTAACCCTAACCCCTACCCTAACCCTAAGACGTATCCTAATCCTAACCCGTAACCTAAACCGAGCCCTAACCCTCAAACTAACCCTAACCCTAACCCTAACCCATACCCTACGCCATACCCGAACCCGTACCCGAACCCGTACCCTAAGCCGTACCCTAACCCTAACCCTGACCCTAAGCTACCCTTGACTGCTTCTGCCTCCAATAGATTTCCTAAGCACTAGTGTTTAAGGAACAGGTTAAAAAGAGAATCCTAATGTGATTTCTTGATAATGGGTGTGTTCCTTATCTTCTCCTAGTGTCTAAACTCTTCTCCATGGCTGGACCCCCAAATAATATTCCTTGACGTGCTAAGGGGTATCTAGAGAGTGGGATAGGTTTAATAACTACCCTAACCCTAACGCGTACCCTAACCCTAACCCCTACCCTAACCCTAACACGTACCCTAATCCTAACCCGTAACCTAAACCGAGCCCTAACCCTCAAACTAACCCTAACCCTAAACCTAACCCATACCCTACGCCGTACCCGAACCCGTACCCGAACCCGTACCCGAACCCGTACCCTAAGCCGTACCCTAACCCTAACCCTAACCCTAAGCTACCCTTGACTGCTTCTGCCTCCAATAGATTTCCTAAGCACTAGTGTTTTAAGGAACAGGTTAAAAAGAGAATCCTAATGTGATTTCTTGATAATGGGTGTGTTCCTTATCTTCTCCTAGTGTCTAAACTCTTCTCCATGGCTGGACCCCCAAATAATATTGCTTAACGTGCTAAGGGGTATCTAGAGAGTGGGATAGGTTTAATAACTACCCTAACCCTAACGCGTACCCTAACCCTAACCCCTACCCTAACCCTAACATGTACCCTAATCCTAACCCGTACCCTAAACGGAGCCCTAACCCTCAAACTAACCCTAAACCTAACCCTAACCCATACCCTACGCCGTACCCGAACCCGTACCCGAACCCGTACCCTAAGCCATACGCTAACCCTAACCCTCACCGTAACCCTAACCCTAAGCTACCCTTGACTGCTTCTGCCTCCAATAGATTTCCTGAGCACTAGTGTATTAAGGAACAGGTTAAAAAGAGAATCCTAATGTGATTTCAGGATAATGGGTGTGTTCCTTATCTTCTCCTAGTGTCTAAACTCTTCTCCATGGCTGGACCCCAAAATAATATTCCTTGACGTGCTAAGGGGTATCTAGAGAGTGGGATAGGTTTAATAACTACACTAACCCTAACGCGTACCCTAACCCTAACCCCTACCCTAACCCTAACACGAACCCTAATCCTAACCCGTACCCTAAACCGAGCCCTAACCTTCAAACTAACCCTAACCCTAACCCTAACCCATACCCTACGCCGTACCCGAACCCGTACCCGAACCTGTACCCTAAGCCGTACCCTAACCCTAACCCTAACCCTAAGCTACCCTTGACTGCTTCTGCCTCCAATAGATTTCCTAAGCACTAGTGTATTAAGTAACAGGTTAAAAAGAGAATCCTAATGTGATTTCAGGATAATGGGTGTGTTCCTTATCTTCTCCTACTGTCTAAATTCTTCTCCATGGCTGGACCCCCAAATAATATTCCTTGATGTGCTAAGGGGTATCTAGGGAGTGGGATAGGTTTAATAACTACCCTAAACCTAACGCGTACCCTAACCCTAACCCCTACCCTAACCCTAACACGAACCCTAATCCTAACCCGTACCCTAAACCGAGCCCTAACCTTCAAACTAACCCTAACCCTAACCCATACCCTACGCCGTACACGAACCCGTACCCGAACCCGTACCCTAAGCCGTACCCTAACCCTAACCCTAACCCTAACCCCAACCCTAAGCTACCCTTGAATGCTTCTGCCTCCAATAGATTTCCTAAGCACTAGTGTTTTAAGGAACAGGTTAAAAAGAGAATCCTAATGTGATTTCTTGATAATGGGTGTGTTCCTTATCTTCTCCTAGTGTCTAAACTCTTCTCCATGGCTGGAAACCCAAATAATATTCCTTGACGTGCTAAGGGGTATCTAGAGAGTGGGATAGGTTTAATAACTACCCTAACCCTAACGCGTACCCTAACCCTAACCCCTACCCTAACCCTAACACGTACCCTAATCCTAACCCGTACCCTACACCGAGCCCTAACCCTCAAACTAACCCTAACCCTAACCCTAACCCATATCGTACGCCATACCCAAACCCGTACCCGAACCCGTACCCGAACCCGTACCCTAAGCCGTACCCTAACCCAAACCCTAACCCTAAGCTACCCTTGACTGCTTCTGCCTCCAATAGATTTCCTAAGCACTAGTGTTTTAAGGAACAGGTTAAAAAGAGAATCCTAATGTGATTTATTGATAATGGGTGTGTTCCTTATCTTCTCCTAGTGTCTAAACACTTCTCCATGGCTGGACACCCAAATAATATTCCTTGACGTGCTAAGGGGTATCTAGAGAGTGGGATAGGTTTAATAACTACCCTAACCCTAACGCGTACCCTAACCCTAACCCCTACCCTAACCCTAACACGTACCCTAATCCTAACCCGTAACCTAAACCGAGCCCTAACCCTCAAACTAACCCTAACCCTAAACCTAACCCATACCCTACGCCGTACCCGAACCCGTAACCGAACCCGTACCCGAACCCGTACCCTAAGCCGTACCCTAACCCTAACCCTAACCCTAAGCTACCCTTGACTGCTTCTGCCTCCAATAGATTTCCTAAGCACTAGTGTTTTAAGGAACAGGTTAAAAAGAGAATCCTAATGTGATTTCTTGATAATGTGTGTGTTCCTTATCTTCTCCTAGTGTCTAAACTCTTCTCCATGGCTGGACCCCCAAATAATATTCCTTGACGTGCTAAGGGGTATCTAGAGAGTGGGATAGGTTTAATAACTACCCTAACCCTAACGCGTACCCTAACCCTAACCCCTACCCTAACCCTAACACGTACCCTAATCCTAACCCGTATCCTAAACCGAGCCCTAACCTTCAAACTAACCCTAACCCTAACCCATACCCTACGCCGTACACGAACCCGTACCCGAAACCGTACCCTAAGCCGTACCCTAACCCTAACCCTAACCCTAAACCTAACCCTAACCCTAAGCTACCCTTGACTGCTTCTGCCTCCAATAGATTTCCTAAGCACTAGTGTTTTAAGGAACAGGTTAAAAAGAGAATCCTAATGTGATTTCTTGATAATGGGTGTGTTCCTTATCTTCTCCTAGTGTCTAAACTCTTCTCCATGGCTGGACACCCAAATAATATTCCTTGACGTGCTAAGGGGTATCTAGAGAGTGGGATAGGTTTAATCACTACCCTAACCCTAACGCGTACCCTAACCCTAACACGTACCCTAATCCTAACCCGTACCCTAAACCGAGCCCTAACCCTCAAACTAAGCCTAACCCTAACCCTAACCCATACCCTACGCCGTACCCGAACCCGTACCCGAACCCGTACCCTAAGCCGTACCCTAAAGCTAACCCTAACCCTAACCCTAAAACTAACCCTAAGCTACCCTTGACTGCTTCTGCCTCCAATAGATTTCCTAAGCACTAGTGTTTTAAGGAACAGGTTAAAAAGAGAATCCTAATGTGATTTCTTGATAATGGGTGTGTTCCTCATCTTCTCCTACTGTCTAAATTCTTCTCCATGGCTGGACCCCCAAATAATATTCCTTGACGTGCTAAGGGGTATCTAGGGAGTGGGATAGGTTTAATAACTACCCTAACCCTAACGCGTACCCTAACACTAACCCCTACCCTAACCCTAACACGAACCCTAATCCTAACCCGTACCCTAAACCGAGCCCTAACCTTCAAACTAACCCTAACCCTAACCCTAACCCATACCCTACGCCATACACGAACCCGTACCCGAACCCGTACCCTAAGCCGTACCCTAACCCTAACCCTAACCCTAACCCTAACCCTAACCCTAAGCTACCTTTGACTGCTTCTGCCTCCAATAGATTTCCTAAGCACTAGTGTTTTAAGGAACAGGTTAAAAAGAGAATCCTAATGTGATTTCTTGATAATGGGTGTGTTCCTTATCTTCTCCTAGTGTCTAAACTCTTCTCCATGGCTGGACACCCAAATAATATTCCTTGACGTGCTAAGGGGTATCTAGAGAGTGGGATAGGTTTAATAACTACCCTAACCCTAACGCGTACCCTAACCCTAACCCCTACCCTAACCCTAACACGTACCCTAATCCTAACCCGTACCCTACACCGAGCCCTAACCCTCAAACTAACCCTAACCCTAACCCTAACCCATATCGTACGCCATACCCAAACCCGTACCCGAACCCGTACCCGAACCCGTACCCTAAGCCGTACCCTAACCCAAACCCTAACCCTAAGCTACCCTTGACTGCTTCTGCCTCCAATAGATTTCCTAAGCACTAGTGTTTTAAGGAACAAGTTAAAAAGAGAATCCTAATGTGATTTATTGATAATGGGTGTGTTCCTTATCTTCTCCTAGTGTCTAAACTCTTCTCCATGGCTGGACCCCCAAATAATATTCCTTGACGTGCTAAGGGGTATCTAGAGAGTGGGATAGGTTTAATAACTACCCTAACCCTAACGCGTACCCTAACCCTAACCCCTACCCTAACCCTAAGACGTACCCTAATACTAACCCGTAACCTAAACCGAGCCCTAACCCTCAAACTAACCCTAACCCTAAACCTAACCCATACCCTACGCCATACCCGAACCCGTACCCGAACCCGTACCCGAACCCGTACCCTAAGCCGTACCCTAACCCTAACCCTAACCCTAAGCTACCCTTGACTGCTTCTGCCTCCAATAGATTTCCTAAGCACTAGTGTTTTAAGGAACAGGTTAAAAAGAGAATCCTAATGTGATTTCTTGATAATGGGTGTGTTCCTTATCTTCTCCTAGTGTCTAAACTCTTCTCCATGGCTGGACCCCCAAATAATATTCCTTGACGTGCCAGGGGGTATCTAGAGAGTGGGATAGGTTTAATAACTACCCTAACCCTAACGCGTACCCTAACCCTAAAACCTACCCTAACCCTAACACGTACCCTAATCCTAACCCGTTCCCTACACCGAGCCCTAACCCTCAAACTAACCCTAACCCTAACCCTAACCCATATCGTACGCCATACCCAAACCCGTAACCGAACCCGTACCCAAACCCGTACCCTAAGCCGTACCCTAACCCAAACCCTAACCCCAAGCTACCCTTGACTGCTTCTGCCTCCAATAGATTTCCTAAGCACTAGTGTTTTAAGGAACAGGTTAAAAAGAGAATCCTAATGTGATTTATTGATAATGGGTGTGTTCCTTATCTTCTCCTAGTGTCTAAACTCTTCTCCATGGCTGGACACCCAAATAATATTCCTTGACGTGCTAAGGGGTATCTAGAGAGTGGGATAGGTTTAATAACTACCCTAACCCTAACGCGTACCCTAACCCTAACCCCTACCCTAACCCTAACACGTACCCTAATCCTAACCCGTAACCTAAACCGAGCCCTAACCCTCAAACTAACCCTAACCCTAAACATAACCCATACCCTACGCCGTACCCGAACCCGTACCCGAACCCGTACCCGAACCCGTACCCTAAGCCGTACCCTAACCCTAACCCTAACCCTAAGCTACCCTTGACTGCTTCTGCCTCCAATAGATTTCCTAAGCACTAGTGTTTTAAGGAACAGGTTAAAAAGAGAATCCTAATGTGATTTCTTGATAATGGGTGTGTTCCTTATCTTCTCCTAGTGTCTAAACACTTCTCCATGGCTGGACACCCAAATAATATTCCTTGACGTGCTAAGGGGTATCTAGAGAGTGGGATAGGTTTAATAACTACCCTAACCCTAACGCGTACCCTAACCCTAACCCCTACCCTAACCCTAACACGTACCCTAATCCTAACCCGTACCCTAAACCGAGCCCTAACCTTCAAACTAACCCTAACCCTAACCCATACCCTACGCCGTACACGAACCCGTACCCGAAACCGTACCCTAAGCCGTACCCTAACCCTAACCCTAACCCTAAACCTAACCCTAACCCTCAGCTACCCTTGACTGCTTCTGCCTCCAATAGATTTCCTAAGCACTAGTGTTTTAAGGAACAGGTTAAAAAGAGAATCCTAATGTGATTTCTTGATAATGGGTGTGTTCCTTATCTTCTCCTAGTGTCTAAACACTTCTCCATGGCTGGACACCCAAATAATATTCCTTGACGTGCTAAGGGGTATCTAGAGAGTGGGATAGGTTTAATAACTACCCTAACCCTAACGCGTACCCTAACCCTAACACGTACCCTAATACTAACCCGTACCCTAAACCGAGCCCTAACCCTCAAACTAACCCTAACCCTAACCCTAACCCATACCCTACGCCGTACCCGAACCCGTACCCGAACCCGTACCCTAAGCCGTACCCTAAAGCTAACCCTAACCCTAACCCTAACCCTAACCCTAAGGTACCCTTGACTGCTTCTGCCTCCAATAGATTTCCTAAGCACTAGTGTTTTAAGGAACAGGTTAAAAAGAGAATCCTAATGTGATTAATTTATAATGGGTGTGTTCCTCATCTTCTCCTAGTGTCTAAACTCTTCTCCATGGCTGGACCCCCAAATAATATTCCTTGACGTGCTAAGGGCTATCTAGGGAGTGGGATAGGTTTAATAACTACCCTAACCCTAACGCGTACCCTAACCCTAACCCCTACCCTAACCCTAAGACGTACCCTAATCCTAACCCGTAACCTAAACCGAGCCCTAACCCTCAAACTAACCCTAACCCTAACCCTAACCCATACCCTACGCCATACCCGAACCCGTACCCGAACCCGTAAACTAAGCCGTACCCTAACCCTAACCGTAACCCTAACCCTAAACCTAAACCTAACCCTAACCCTAAGCTACCCTTGACTGCTTCTGCCTCCAATAGATTTCCTAAGCACTAGTGTATTAAGGAACAGGTTAAAAAGAGAATCCTAATGTGATTTCAGGATAATGGGTGTGTTCCTTATCTTCTCCTACTGTCTAAACTCTTCTCCATGGCTGGACCCCAAAATAATATTCCTTGACGTGCTAAGGGGTATCTAGGGAGTGGGATAGTTTTAATAACTACCCTAACCCTAACGCGTACCCTAACCCTAACCCCTACCCTAACCCTAACACGAACCCTAATCCTAACCCGTACCCTAAACCGAGCCCTAACCTTCAAACTAACCCTAACCCTAACCCTAACCCATACCCTACGCCGTACACGAACCCGTACCCGAACCCGTACCCTAAGCCGTACCCTAACCCTAACCCTAACCCTAAGCTACCCTTGACTGCTTCTGCCTCCAATAGATTTCCTAAGCACTAGTGTATTAAGGAACAGGTTAAAAAGAGAATCCTAATGTGATTTCAGGATAATGGGTGTGTTCCTTATCTTCTCCTAGTGTCTAAACTCTTCTCCATGGCTGGACCCCAAAATAATATTCCTTGACGTGCTAAGGGGTATCTAGAGAGTGGGATAGGTTTAATAACTACCCTAACCCTAACGCGTACCCTAACCCTAACCCCTACCCTAACCCTAACACGAACCCTAATCCTAACCCGTACCCTAAACCGAGCCCTAACCTTCAAACTAACCCTAACCCTAACCCTAACCCATACCCTACGCCGTACACGAACCCGTACCCGAACCCGTACCCTAAGCCGTACCCTAACCCTAACCCTAACACTAAGCTACCCTTGACTGCTTCTGCCTCCAATAGATTTCCTAAGCACTAGTGTATTAAGGAACAGGTTAAAAAGAGAATCCTAATGTGATTTCAGGATAATGGGTGTGTTCCTTATCTTCTCCTACTGTCTAAATTCTTCTCCATGGCTGGACCCCCAAATAATATTCCTTGACGTGCTAAGGGGTATCTAGGGAGTGGGATAGGTTTAATAACTACCCTAACCCTAACGCGTACCCTAACCCTAACACGTACCCTAATCCTAATCCGTACCCTAAACCGAGCCCTAACCCTCAAACTAACCCTAACCCTAACCCTAACCCATACCCTACGCCGTACCCGAACCCGTACCCGAACCTGTACCCTAAGCCGTACCCTAAAGCTAACCCTAACCCTAACCCTAACCCTAACCCTTAGGTACCCTTGACTGCTTCTGCCTCCAATAGATTTCCTAAGCACTAGTGTTTTAAGGAACAGGTTAAAAAGAGAATCCTAATGTGATTTCTTGATAATGGGTGTGTTCCTCATCTTCTCCTAGTGTCTAAACTCTTCTCCATGGCTGGACCCCCAAATAATATTCCTTGACGTGCTAAGGGCTATCTAGGGAGTGGGATAGGTTTAATAACTACCCTAACCCTAACGCGTACCCTAACCCTAACCCCTACCCTAACCCTAAGACGTACCCTAATCCTAACCCGTAACCTAAACCGAGCCCTAACCCTCAAACTAACCCTAACCCTAACCCTAACCCATACCCTACGCCATACCCGAACCCGTACCCGAACCCGTACACTAAGCCGTACCCTAACCCTAACCGTAACCCTAACCCTAAACCTAAACCTAACCCTAACCCTAAGCTACCCTTGACTGCTTCTGCCTCCAATAGATTTCCTAAGCACTAGTGTATTAAGGAACAGGTTAAAAAGAGAATCCTAATGTGATTTCAGGATAATGGGTGTGTTCCTTATCTTCTCCTACTGTCTAAACTCTTCTCCATGGCTGGACCCCCAAATAATATTCCTTGACGTGCTAAGGGGTATCTAGGGAGTGGGATAGGTTTAATAACTACCCTAACCCTAACGCGTACCCTAACCCTAACCCCTACCCTAACCCTAACACGAACCCTAATCCTAACCCGTACCCTAAACCGAGCCCTAACCTTCAAACTAACCCTAACCCTAACCCTAACACATACCCTACGCCGTACACGAACCCGTACCCGAACCCGTACCCTAAGCCGTACCCTAAAGCTAACCCTAACCCTAACCCTAACCCTAAGCTACCCTTGACTGCTTCTGCCTCCAATAGATTTCCTAAGCACTAGTGTTTTAAGGAACAGGTTAAAAAGAGAATCCTAATGTGATTTCTTGATAATGGGTGTGTTCCTTATTTTCTCCTAGTGTCTAAACTCTTCTCCAAGGCTGGACCCCCAAATAATATTCCTTGACGTGCTAAGGGGTATCTAGAGAGTGGGATAGGTTTAATAACTACCCTAACCCTAACGCGTACCCTAAACCTAACCCGTACCCTAACCCTAACACGTACCCTAATCCTAACCCGTACCCTAAACCGAGCCCTAACCCTCAAACTAACCCTAACCCTAACCCTAACCCATACCCTATGCCGTACCCGAACCCGTACCCGAACCCGTACCCTAAGCCATACCCTAACCCTAACCCTAACCGTAACCCTAACCCTAAGCTACCCTTGACTGCTTCTGCCTCCAATAGATTTCGTAAGCACTAGTGTTTTAAGGAACAGGTTAAAAAGAGAATCCTAATGTGATTTCAGGATAATGGGTGTGTTCCTTATCTTCTCCTAGTGTCTAAACTCTTCTCCATGGCTGGACCCCCAAATAATATTCCTTGACGTGCTAAGGGGTATCTAGAGAGTGGGATAGGTTTAATAACTACGCTAAACCTAACGCGTACCCTAACCCTAACCCCTACCCTAACCCTAACACGAACCCTTATCCTAACCCGTACCCTAAACCGAGCCCTAACCTTCAAACTAACCCTAACCCTAACCCAAACCCATACACTACGCCGTACACGAACCCGTACCCGAACCCGTACCCTAAGCCGTGTCCTAACCCTAGCCCTAACCCTAACACTAACCCTAAGCTACCCTTGACTGCTTCTGCCTCCAATAGATTTCCTAAGCACTAGTGTTTTAAGGAACAGGTTAAAAAGAGAATCCTAATGTGATTTCTTGATAATGGGTGTGTTCCTTATCTTCTCCTAGTGTCTAAACTCTTCTCCATGGCTGGACACCCAAATAATATTCCTTGACGTGCTAAGGGGTATCTAGAGAGTGGGATAGGTTTAATAACTACCCTAACCCTAACGCGTACCCTAACCCTAACCCCTACCCTAACCCTAACACGTACCCTAATCCTAACCCGTAACCTAAACCGAGCCCTAACCCTCAAACTAACCCTAACCCTAACCCTAACCCATACCCTACGCCGTACACGAACCCGTACCCGAACCCGTACCCTAAGCCGTACCCTAACCCTAACCCTAACCCTAAGCTACCCTTGACTGCTTCTGCCTCCAATAGATTTCCTAAGCACTAGTGTATTAAGGAACAGGTTAAAAAGAGAATCCTAATGTGATTTCAGGATAATGGGTGTGTTCCTTATCATCTCCTACTGTCTAAATTCTTCTCCATGGCTGGACCCCCAAATAATATACCTTGACGTGCTAAGGGGTATCTAGGGAGTGGGATAGGTTTAATAACTACCCTAAACCTAACGCGTACCCTAACCCTAACCCCTACCCTAACCCTAACACGAACCCTAATCCTAACCCGTACCCTAAACCGAGCCCTAACCTTCAAACTAACCCTAACCCTAACCCTAACCCTAACCCTAACCCTAACCCGAACCCGTACCCGAACCCGTACCCTAAGCCGTACCCTAACCCAAACCCTAACCCTAAGCTACCCTTGACTGCTTCTGCCTCCAATAGATTTCCTAAGCAATAGTGTTTTAAGGAACAGGTTAAAAAGAGAATCCTAATGTGATTTATTGATAATGGGTGTGTTCCTTATCTTCTCCTAGTGTCTAAACTCTTCTCCATGGCTGGACCCCCAAATAATATTCCTTGACGTGCTAAGGGGTATCTAGAGAGTGGGATAGGTTTAATAACTACCCTAACCCTAACGCGTACCCTAACCCTAACCCCTACCCTAAACCTAACACGTACCCTAATCCTAACCCGTAACCTAAACCGAGCCCTAACCCTCAAACTAACCCTAATCCTAAACCTAACACATACCCTACGCCGTACCCGAACCCGTAACCGAACCCGTACCCGAACCCGTACCCTAAGCCGTACCCTAACCCTAACCCTAACCCTAAGCTACCCTTGACTGCTTCTGCCTCCAATAGATTTCCTAAGCACTAGTGTATTAAGGAACAGGTTAAAAAGAGAATCCTAATGTGATTTCAGGATAATGGGTGTGTTCCTTATCTTCTCCTAGTGTCTAAACTCTTCTCCATGGCTGGACCCCAAAATAATATTCCTTGACGTGCTAAGGGGTATCTAGAGAGTGGGATAGGTTTAATAACTACCCTAACCCTAACGCGTACCCTAACCCTAACCCCTACCCTAACCCTAACACGAACCCTAATCCTAACCCGTACCCTAAACCGAGCCCTAACCTTCAAACTAACCCTAACCCTAACCCTAACCCATACCCTACGCCGTACACGAACCCGTACCCGAACCCGTACCCTAAGCCGTACCCTAACCCTATCCCTAACCCTAAGCTACCCTTGACTGCTTCTGCCTCCAATAGATTTCCTAAGCACTAGTGTATTAAGGAACAGGTTAAAAAGAGAATCCTAATGTGATTTCAGGATAATGGGTGTGTTCCTTATCTTCTCCTACTGTCTAAATTCTTCTCCATGGCTGGACCCCCAAATAATATTCCTTGACGTGCTAAGGGGTATCTAGGGAGTGGGATAGGTTTAATAACTACCCTAAACCTAACGCGTACCCTAACCCTAACCCCTACCCTAACCCTAACACGAACCCTAATCCTAACCCGTACCCTAAACCGAGCCCTAACCTTCAAACTAACCCTAACCCTAACCCTAACCCTAACCCTAACCCTAACCCGAACCCGTACCCGAACCCGTACCCTAAGCCGTACCCTAACCCAAACCCTAACCCTAAGCTACCCTTGACTGCTTCTGCCTCCAATAGATTTCCTAAGCAATAGTGTTTTAAGGAACAGGTTAAAAAGAGAATCCTAATGTGATTTATTGATAATGGGTGTGTTCCTTATCTTCTCCTAGTGTCTAAACTCTTCTCCATGGCTGGACCCCCAAATAATATTCCTTGACGTGCTAAGGGGTATCTAGAGAGTGGGATAGGTTTAATAACTACCCTAACCCTAACGCGTACCCTAACCCTAACCCCTACCCTAAACCTAACACGTACCCTAATCCTAACCCGTAACCTAAACCGAGCCCTAACCCTCAAACTAACCCTAACCCTAAACCTAACACATACCCTACGCCGTACCCGAACCCGTACCCGAACCCGTACCCTAAGCCGTACCCTAACCCTAACCCTAACCCTAAGCTACCCTTGACTGCTTCTGCCTCCAATAGATTTCCTAAGCACTAGTGTTTTAAGGAACAGGTTAAAAAGAGAATCCTAATGTGATTTCTTGATAATGGGTGTGTTCCTTATCTTCTCCTAGTGTCTAAACTCTTCTCCATGGCTGGACCCCCAAATAATATTCCTTGACGTGCTAAGGGGTATCTAGAGAGTGGGATAGGTTTAATAACTACCCTAACCCTAACGCGTACCCTAACCCTAACCCCTACCCTAACCCTAACACGTACCCTAATCCTAACCCGTACCCTAAACCGAGCCCTAACCTTCAAACTAACCCTAACCCTAACCCATACCCTACGCCGTACACGAACCCATACCCGAAACCGTACCCTAAGCCGTACCCTAACACTAACCCTAACCCTAAACCTAACCCTAACCTTAAGCTACCCTTGACTGCTTCTGCCTCCAATAGATTTCCTAAGCACTAGTGTTTTAAGGAACAGGTTAAAAAGAGAATCCTAATGTGATTTCTTGATAATGGGTGTGTTCCTTATCTTCTCCTAGTGTCTAAACTCTTCTCCATGGCTGGACACCCAAATAATATTCCTTGACGTGCTAAGGGGTATCTAGAGAGTGGGATAGGTTTAATAACTACCCTAACCGTAACGCGTACCCTAACCCTAACACGTACCCTAATCCTAACCCGTACCCTAAACCGAGCCCTAACCCTCAAACTAACCCTAACCCTAACCCTAACCCATACCCTACGCCGTACCCGAACCCGTACCCGAACCTGTACCCTAAGCCGTACCCTAACCCTAACCCTAACCCTAACCCTAAGCTACCCTTGACTGCTTCTGCCTCCAATAGATTTCCTAAGCACTAGTGTTTTAAGGAACAGGTTAAAAAGAGAATCCTAATGTGATTTCTTGATAATGGGTGTGTTCCTTATCTTCTCCTAGTGTCTAAACTCTTCTCCATGGCTGGACACCCAAATAATATTCCTTGACGTGCTAAGGGGTATCTAGAGAGTGGGATAGGTTTAATAACTACCCTAAACCTAACGCGTACCCTAACCCTAACCCCTACCCTAACCCTAACACGTACCCTAATCCTAACCCGTACCCTACACCGAGCCCGAACCCTGAAACTAACCCTAACCCTAACCCTAACCCATATCGTACGTCATACCCAAACCCGTACCCGAACCCGTACCCGAACCCGTACCCTAAGCCGTACCCTAACCCAAACCCTAACACTAAGCTACCCTTGACTGCTTCTGCCTCCAATAGATTTCCTAAGCACTAGTGTTTTAAGGAACAGGTTAAAAAGAGAATCCTAATGTGATTTATTGATAATGGGTGTGTTCCTTATCTTCTCCTAGTGTCTAAACTCTTCTCCATGGCTGGACCCCCAAATAATATTCCTTGACGTGCTAAGGAGTATCTAGAGAGTGGGATAGGTTTAATAACTACCCTAACCCTAACGCGTACCCTAACCCTAACCCCTACCCTAACCCTAACACGTACCCTAATCCTAACCCGTAACCTAAACCGAGACCTAACCCTCAAACTAACCCTAACCCTAAACCTAACCCATACCCTACGCCATACCCGAACCCGTACCCGAACCCGTACCCGAACCCGTACCCTAAGCCGTACCCTAACCCTAACCCTAACCCTAAGCTACCCTTGACTGCTTCTGCCTCCAATAGATTTCCTAAGCACTAGTGTTTTAAGGAACAGGTTAAAAAGAGAATCCTAATGTGATTTCTTGATAATGGGTGTGTTCCTTATCTTTTCCTAGTGTCTAAACTCTTCTCCATGGCTGGACCCCCAAATAATATTCCTTGACGTGCTAAGGGGTATCTAGAGAGTGGGATAGGTTTAATAACTACCCTAACCCTAACGCGTACCCTAACCCTAACCCCTACCCTAACCCTAACACGTACCCTAACCCTAACCCGTACCCTAAGCCGTACCCTAACCCAAACCCTAACCCTAAGCTACCCTTGACTGCTTCTGCCTCCAATAGATTTCCTAAGCACTAGTGTTTTAAGGAACAGGTTAAAAAGAGAATCCTAATGTGATTTATTGATAATGGGTGTGTTCCTTATCTTCTCCTAGTGTCTAAACTCTTCTACATGGCTGGACACCCAAATAATATTCCTTGACGTGCTAAGGGGTATCTAGAGAGTGGGATAGGTTTAATAACTACCCTAACCCTAACGCGTACCCTAACCCTAACCCCTACCCTAACCCTAACACGTACCCTAATCCTAACCCGTAACCTAAACCGAGCCCTAACCCTCAAACTAACCCTAACCCTAAACCTAACCCATACCCTACGCCGTACCCGAACCCGTAACCGAACCCGTACCCGAACCCGTACCCTAAGCCGTACCCTAACCCTAACCCTAACCCTAAGCTACCCTTGACTGCTTCTGCCTCCAATAGATTTCCTAAGCACCAGTGTTTTAAGGAACAGGTTAAAAAGAGAATCCTAATGTGATTTCTTGATAATGGGTGTGTTCCTTATCTTCTCCTAGTGTCTAAACTCTTCTCCATGGCTGGACCCCCAAATAATATTCCTTGACGTGCTAAGGGGTATCTAGAGAGTGGGATATGTTTAATAACTACCCTGACCCTAACGCGTACCCTAACCCTAACCCCTACCCTAACCCTAACACGTACCCTAATCCTAACACGTAACCTAAACCGAGCCCTAACCCTCAAACTAACCCTAACCCTAAACCTAACCCATACCCTACGCCGTACCCGAACCCGTACCCGAACCCGTACCCGAACCCGTACCCTAAGCCGTACGCTAACCCTAACCCTAACCCTAAGCTACCCTTGACTGCTTCTGCCTCCAATAGATTTTCTAAGCACTAGTGTTTTAAGGAACAGGTTAAAAAGAGAATCCTAATGTGATTTCTTGATAATGGGTGTATTCCTTATCTTCTCCTAGTGTCTAAACTCTTCTCCATGGCTGGACCCCCAAATAATATTCCTTGACGTGCTAAGGGGTATCTAGAGAGTGGGATAGGTTTAATAACTACCCTAACCCTAACGCATACCCTAACCCTAACCCCTACCCTAACCCTAACACGTACCCTAATCCTAACCCGTACCCTAAACCGAGCCCTAACCTTCAAACTAACCCTAAACCTAACCCATACCCTACGCCGTACACGAACCCGTACCCGAAACCGTACCCTAAGCCGTACCCTAACCCTAACCCTAACCCTAAACCTAACCCTAACCCTAAGCTACCCTTGACTGCTTCTGCCTCCAATAGATTTCCTAAGCACTAGTGTTTTAAGGAACAGGTTAAAAAGAGAATCCTAATGTGATTTCTTGATAATGGGTGTGTTCCTTATCTTCTCCTAGTGTCTAAACTCTTCTCCATGGCTGGACACCCAAATAATATTCCTTGACGTGCTAAGGGGTATCTAGAGAGTGGGATAGGTTTAATAACTACCCTATCCCTAACGCGTACCCTAACCCTAACACGTACCCTAATCCTAACCCGTACCCTAAACCGAGCCCTAACCCTCAAACTAACCCTAACCATAACCCTAACCCATACCCTACGCCATACCCGAACCCGTACCCGAACCCGTACACTAAGCCGTACCTAACCCTAACCATAACCCTAACCCTAAACCTAACCCTAAGCTACCCTTGACTGCTTCTGCCTCCAATAGATTTCCTAAGCACTAGTGTATTAAGGAACAGGTTAAAAAGAGAATCCTAATGTGATTTCAGGATAATGGGTGTGTTCCTTATCTTCTCCTACTGTCTAAACTCTTCTCCATGGCTGGACCCCCAAATAATATTCCTTGACGTGCTAAGGGGTATCTAGGGAGTGGGATAGGTTTAATAACTACCCTACCCCTAACGCGTACCCTAACCCTAACCCCTACCCTAAACCTAACACGAACCCTAATCCTAACCCGTACCCTAAACCGAGCCCTAACCTTCAAACTAACCCTAACCCTAACCCTAACCCATACGCTACGCCGTACACGAACCCGTACCCGAACCCGTACCCTAAGCCGTACCCTAACCCTAACCCTAACCCTAAGCTACCCTTGACTGCTTCTGCCTCCAATAGATTTCTTAAGCACTAGTGTTTTAAGGAACAGGTTAAAAAGAGAATCCTAATGTGATTTATTGATAATGGGTGTGTTCCTTATCTTCTCCTAGTGTCTAAACTCTTCTCCATGGCTGGACCCCCAAATAATATTCCTTGACGTGCTAAGGGGTATCTAGAGAGTGGGATAGGTTTAATAACTACCCTAACCCTAACGCGTACCCTAACCCTAACCCCTACCCTAACCCTAACACGTACCCTAATCCTAACACGTAACCTAAACCGAGCCCTAACCCTCAAACTAACCCTAATCCTAAACCTAACCCATACCCTACGCCGTACCCGAACCCGTACCCGAACCCGTACCCGAACCCGTACCCTAAGCCGTACCCTAACCCTAACCCTAACCCTAAGCTACCCTTGACTGCTTCTGCCTCCAATAGATTTCCTAAGCACTAGTGTTTTAAGGAACAGGTTAAAAAGAGAATCCTAATGTGATTTCTTGATAATGGGTGTGTTCCTTATCTTCTCCTAGTGTCTAAACTCTTCTCCATGGCTGGACCCCCAAATAATATTCCTTGACGTGCTAAGGGGTATCTAGAGTATGGGATAGGTTTAATAACTACCCTAACCCTAACGCGTACCCTAACCCTAACCCCTACCCTAACCCTAACACGTACCCTAATCCTAACCCGTAACCTAAACCGAGCCCTAACCCTCAAACTAACCCTAACCTTAAACCTAACCCATACCCTACGCCGTACCCGAACCCGTACCCTACGCCGTACCCGAACCCGTACCCTAAGCCGTACCCTAACCCTAACCCTAACCCTAAGCTACCCTTGACTGCTTCTGCCTCCAATAGATTTCCTAAGCACTAGTGTTTTAAGGAACAGGTTAAAAAGAGAATCCTAATGTGATTTCAGGATAATGGGTGTGTTCCTTATCTTCTCCTAGTGTCTAAACTCTTCTCCATGGCTGGACCCCCGAATAATATTCCTTGACGTGCTAAGGGGTATGTAGAGAGTGGGATAGGTTTAATAACTACCCTAACCCTAACGCGTACCCTAACCCTAACCCCTACCCTAACCCTAACACGTACCCTAATCCTAACCCGTAACCTAAACCGAGCCCTAACCCTCAAACTAACCCTAACCCTAAACCTAACCCATACCCTACGCCGTACCCGAACCCGTATCCGAACCCGTACCCGAACCCGTACCCTAAGCCGTACCCTAACCCTAACCCTAACCCTAAGCTACCCTTGACTGCTTCTGCCTCCAATAGATTTCCTAAGCACTAGTGTTTTAAGGAACAGGTTAAAAAGAGAATCCTAATGTGATTTCTTGATAATGGGTGTGTTCCTTATCTTCTCCTAGTGTCTAAACTCTTCTCCATGGCTGGACCCCCAAATAATATTCCTTGACGTGCTAATGGTTATCTAGAGAGTGGGATAGGTTTAATAACTAACCTAACCCTAACGCGTACCCTAACCCTAACCTCTACCCTAACCCTAAGACGTACCCTAATCCTAACCCGTAACCTAAACCGAGCCCTAACCCTCAAACTAACCCTAACCATAACCCTAACCCATACCCTACGCCATACCCGAACCCGTACCCGAACCCGTACACTAAGCCGTACCTAACCCTAACCATAACCCTAACCCTAAACCTAACCCTAAGCTACCCTTGACTGCTTCTGCCTCCAATAGATTTCCTAAGCACTAGTGTATTAAGGAACAGGTTAAAAAGAGAATCCTAATGTGATTTCAGGATAATGGGTGTGTTCCTTATCTTCTCCTACTGTCTAAACTCTTCTCCATGGCTGGACCCCCAAATAATATTCATTGACGTGCTAAGGGGTATCTAGGGAATGGGATAGGTTTAATAACTACCCTACCCCTAACGCGTACCCTAACCCTAACCCCTACCCTAAACCTAACACGAACCCTAATCCTAACCCGTACCCTAAACCGAGCCCTAACCTTCAAACTAACCCTAACCCTAACCCTAACCCATACGCTACGCCGTACACGAACCCGTACCCGAACCCGTACCCTAAGCCGTACCCTAACCCTAACCCTAACCCTAAGCTACCCTTGACTGCTTCTGCCTCCAATAGATTTCTTAAGCACTAGTGTTTTAAGGAACAGGTTAAAAAGAGAATCCTAATGTGATTTATTGATAATGGGTGTGTTCCTTATCTTCTCCTAGTGTCTAAACTCTTCTCCATGGCTGGACCCCCAAATAATATTCCTTGACGTGCTAAGGGGTATCTAGAGAGTGGGATAGGTTTAATAACTACCCTAACCCTAACGCGTACCCTAACCCTAACCCCTACCCTAACCCTAACACGTACCCTAATCCTAACACGTAACCTAAACCGAGCCCTAACCCTCAAACTAACCCTAATCCTAAACCTAACCCATACCCTACGCCGTACCCGAACCCGTACCCGAACCCGTACCCGAACCCGTACCCTAAGCCGTACCCTAACCCTAAGCTACCCTTGACTGCTTCTGCCTCCAATAGATTTCCTAAGCACTAGTGTTTTAAGGAACAGGTTAAAAAGAGAATCCTAATGTGATTTCTTGATAATGGGTGTGTTCCTTATCTTCTCCTAGTGTCTAAACTCTTCTCCATGGCTGGACCCCCAAATAATATTCCTTGACGTGCTAAGGGGTATCTAGAGTGTGGGATAGGTTTAATAACTACCCTAACCCTAACGCGTACCCTAACCCTAACCCCTACCCTAACCCTAACACGTACCCTAATCCTAACCCGTAACCTAAACCGAGCCCTAACCCTCAAACTAACCCTAACCCTAAACCTAACCCATACCCTACGCCGTACCCGAACCCGTACCCGAACCCGTACCCGAACCCGTACCCTAAGCCGTACCCTAACCCTAACCCTAACCCTAAGCTACCCTTGACTGCTTCTGCCTCCAATAGATTTCCTAAGCACTAGTGTTTTAAGGAACAGGTTAAAAAGAGAATCCTAATGTGATTTCAGGATAATGGGTGTGTTCCTTATCTTCTCCTAGTGTCTAAACTCTTCTCCATGGCTGGACCCCCAAATAATATTCCTTGACGTGCTAAGGGGTATGTAGAGAGTGGGATAGGTTTAATAACTACCCTAACCCTAACGCGTACCCTAACCCTAACCCCTACCCTAACCCTAACACGTACCCTAATCCTAACCCGTAACCTAAACCGAGCCCTAACCCTCAAACTAACCCTAACCCTAAACCTAACCCATACCCTACGCCGTACCCGAACCCGTAACCGAACCCGTACCCGAACCCGTACCCTAAGCCGTACCTTAACCCTAACCCTAACCCTAAGCTACCCTTGACTGCTTCTGCCTCCAATAGATTTCCTAAGCACTAGTGTTTTAAGGAACAGGTTAAAAAGAGAATCCTAATGTGATTTCTTAATAATGGGTGTGTTCCTTAACTTCTCCTAGTGTCTAAACTCTTCTCCATGGCTGGACCCCCAAATAATATTACTTGACGTGCTAAGGGTTATCTAGAGAGTGGGATAGGTTTAATAACTACCCTAACCCTAACGCGTACCCTAACCCTAACCTCTACCCTAACCCTAACACGTACCCTAATCCTAACCCGTAACCTAAACCGAGCCCTAACCCTCAAACTAACCCTAACCCTAACCCTAACCCATACCCTACGCCATACCCGAACCCGTACCCGAACCCGTACACTAAGCCGTACCTAACCCTAACCATAACCCTAACCCTAAACCTAACCCTAACCCTAACCCTAAGCTACCCTTGACTGCTTCTGCCTCCAATAGATTTCCTAAGTACTAGTGTATTAAGGAACAGGTTAAAAAGAGAATCCTAATGTGATTTCAGGATAATGGGTGTGTTCCTTATCTTCTCCTACTGTCTAAACTCTTCTCCATGGCTGGACCCCCAAATAATATTCCTTGACGTGCTAAGGGGTATCTAGGGAGTGGGATAGGTTTAATAACTACCCTAACCCTAACGCGTACCCTAACCCTAACCCCTACCCTAACCCTAACACGAACCCTAATCCTAACCCGTACCCTAAACCGAGCCCTAACCTTCAAAGTAACCCTAACCCTAACCCTAACCCATACGCTACGCCGTACACGAACCCGTACCCGAACCCGTACCCTAAGCCGTACCCTAAACCTAACCCTAACCCTAAGCTACCCTTGACTGCTTCTGCCTCCAATAGATTTCTTAAGCACTAGTGTTTTAAGGAACAGGTTAAAAAGAGAATCCTAATGTGATTTATTGATAATGGGTGTGTTCCTTATCTTCTCCTAGTGTCTAAACTCTTCTCCAGGGCTGGACCCCCAAATAATATTCCTTGACGTGCTAAGGGGTATCTAGAGAGTGGGATAGGTTTAATAACTACCCTAACCCTAACGCATACCCTAACCCTAACCCCTACCCTAACTCTAACACGTACCCTAATCCTAACCCGTACCCTAAACCGAGCCCTAACCTTCAAACTAACCCTAACCCTAACCCATACCCTACGCCGTACACGAACCCGTACCCGAAACCATACCCTAAGCCGTACCCTAACCCTAACCCTAACCCTAAACCTAACCCTAACCCTAAGCTACCCTTGACTGCTTCTGCCTTCAATAGATTTCCTAAGCACTAGTGTTTTAAGGAACAGGTTAAAAAGAGAATCCTAATGTGATTTCTTGATAATGGGTGTGTTCCTTATCTTCTCCTAGTGTCTAAACTCTTCTCCATGGCTGGACACCCAAATAATATTCCTTGACGTGCTAAGGGGTATCTAGAGAGTGGGATAGGTTTAATAACTACCCTAACCCTAACGCGTACCCTAACCCTAACACGTACCCTAATCCTAACCCGTACCCTAAACCGA